>NC_135964.1:52252925-52443283 GCF_053455715.1 Rhinoraja longicauda | reverse complement strand
TAATCAATTTAATTTTCGTAATGCAATCTTTATTTACACGAAGGTCCCATGGAGCAGAGGCTGAAAATGGCTTTGATAAATCACAGCTATGTTACTGTCTTGTGCCTCAGGGCTAGGCAGTGGATCGCACAGATAGGCAGGCGAGCCTTTTCCAGGGTTTGTCAATGGCTGTGTCAACTTTAGATTGCTCAGAAATGGCTGGGTATCAATATGCCGCAGGGAACTGCAGACGCTGGTTTAACCCGAAGCGGGACACAAAACGATGGAGTAACTCAGCGGGTCAGGCAGCATCTGTGGAGAACGTGGATAGGTGACGTTTCACAGAGTGCTGGAGTAACTCAGCAGGACAGGCAGCATCTCTGGGATAAGGGAAACGAGAGGTATAGACGGTGATGTAGAGAGATAAAGAACAACGAATGAAAGATATGCAAAGAAAGTAACGATGATAACGGTTCCAGACTGTTTGCTGTTTGTTGGGTGAAAACGAGAAGCTGGTGTGACTTGGGTGGGGGAGGGACGGAGAGAGAAAGAGGAAATGCCGGGGTTACCTGAAGTCAGTGAAATCCAGAGTCGTACCACTGGGCTGTAAGCTGCCCAAGTGAAATATGAGGTGCTGTTCCTCCAATCTGTGTTTAGCCTCACTCTGACAATGGAGGAGACCTAGGACAGGAAGGTCAGTGTGGGAATGGGAAGGAGAATGAAAGAGTTCTTAGCATCTTCGTAGCAATGTTTAGATTGATTGAATTGGTTCACAGAAAGAAGTCACGGCGTGGAAACAGGCCCTTCGGCCCACCGAGTCCACGCCCACCATCGACCACCCGTTCACACTAGTTCTTTGTTATCCCACTTTCTCGTCCACTCCCTGTACACTAGGGGACAATTACAGATGGCCATTTGACCGACAAACCCGCACGTCTTTGGGATGTGTGAGGAAACCGGAGTACGGTTTCGGCACGGTGGCGCGGCGGTAGAGTTGCCGCCTTACAGCGAATGCAGCGCCGGAGACTCAGGTTCGATCCTGACTACGTGCGCTGTCTGTACGGAGTTTGTACGTTCTCCCCGTGACCTGCGTGTGTTTTCTCCAAGATCTTCGGTTTCCTCCCACACTCCAAAGACGTGCAGGTTTGTAGGTTAATTGACTGGGTAAATGTAAAAATTGTCCCTAGTCTGTGTAGGATAGTGTTAGTGTGCGGGGATCGCTGGGCGGCGCGGACTCGGTGGGCCGAAGGGCCTGTTTCCGCCCTGTATCTCTAAATTTAAATCTAAATCTAAAACCCAGAGGAAACACACATGTCCCATTTACATTAGTCCCACCTGCCTGCACTTGGCCCATATCCCTCTGAACCTGTCCTATCCATGTACCTGCCTAAATGTTTCTTAATCGTTGTGATAGTCCCAACCTCAACTGCCTCCTCTGGCAGTTCGTTCCATACACCCACCACCCTCTGTGTGAAAAAATTACCCCTCAGGTTCCTATTAAATCTTTCCCTCCTCACTTTTAGACAATAGTCAATAGGTGCAGGAGTAGGCCATTCGGCCCTTCGGCCCTTCGAGCCAGCACCACCATTCAATGTGATCATGGCTGATCATTCTCAATCAGTACCCCGTTCCTGCCTTCTCCCCATACCCCCTGACTCCGCTATCCTTAAGAGCTCTATCTAGCTCTCTCTTGAATGCATTCAGAGAATTGGCCTCCACTGCCTTCTGAGGCAGAGAATTCCACACATTTACAACTCTCTGACTGAAAAGGTTTTTCCTCATCTCTGTTCTAAATGGCCTACCCCTTATTCTTAAACTGTGGCCCCTTGTTCTGGACTCCCCCAACATTGGGAACATGTTTCCTGCCTCTAACGTGTCCAACCCCTTAATAATCTTATATGTTTCGATAAGATCCCCTCTCCTCCTTCTAAATTCCAGTGTATACAAGCCTATTCGCTTTAAACCTATGTACCCCGGTTCTCCATTCCCCTACTGTGGTCAAGAGACCGTGCCTTTACCCAATCTATTCCTCTCATGATTTTCAATGAGATCACCCCTCATCCTCCTATGCTCCAAGTCCTAGCCTGCTCAACCTCTCCCTGTAGCTCAGGCCCTCGAGTCTTGGCAGCATCCTCGTAAATCTTCTCTGCACCCTTTCCAGCTTGACAACATCTTTCCAATAACACGGTGCCCAGAACTGAACACCATACTGATGCGGCCTCACCAACGTCCAACATACCTGCAACGTGACCTCCCAACTTCCATACTCAATACGTGTGTGATGAGTGTTGTCACGGATCTGACAATAGGTATTTTCAGGGCCCCACAGCAAAATAACCGACAACATACATTTGTACCTTTTCGACTCTGTCCAGGGACCCCGACAGTCCTTTCAAGTGAGGCAGAGGTCCACTTGCACCTCCTCCATCCTCATCTACTGTATCCGTTGTTCAAGAGGTGGATTCTTATACATCGGCGAGACCAAACGTAGACTGGGCGATCGTTTCGCTGAATACCTACGTTCAATCTATCTACGTGATCTCCCAGTTGCCAAACACTTTAACTCCCCTTCCAAGTCCCACACGGACCTTTCTGTCCTGGGCCTCCTCCATTGTCAGAATGAGGCCTAGCGCAAATTGGAAGAACAGCACCTCATATTGGCTTGGGCAGCTTTTCACCTTGGACATAGGTAACAATGGCCTGTTTCCTATATCATCGTTACTTTTCTGCGTATCTTTCATTCATTAGTTCTGTATCTCTCTACATCACCGTCTATATCTCTTGTTTCTCTTTCCCTATTGCACCTATTGTCTATTGTCTATTCAGATGAGGAGGAATTTCTTCAGTCAGAGGGCAATAGACAATAGACAATAGGTGCAGGAGGAGGCCATTCAGCCCTTCGAGCCAGCACCGCCATTCAAGGTGATCATGGCTGATCATTCTCAATCAGTACCCCGTTCCTGCCTTCTCCCCATACCCCCTGACTCCGCTATCCTTAAGAGCTCTATGTAGCTCTCTCTTGAATGCATTTAGAGAATTGGCCTCCACTGCCTTCTGAGGCAGAGAATTCCACTGAAGAAAGGTCTCGACCAGAAACGTCACCCATTCCTTCTCTCCAGAGATGTTGCCTGTCCCGCCGAGTTACTCCAGCATTTTGTGTCTTATCTTCAGTGCAAACCAGCATCTGCAGTTCCTTCCCACACTTGGGGAGATTAATGTTGGGGGCACGCAAGGACAGAGAATCAGCCCAGGACAGGGAACTTGTAAGGCCAGTGGAGATTGCTGGGGAAGGGAGGAATTTAGGGGTTTTAGTTTAATTCAGTTTATTATTGTCACGTGAAAAGCTTTATTTTCATTGCGTGCTATCCAGTCGGCAGAAAGAGTGTACATGATTACAATCGAGGCGTCCACAGTTTACAGATACAGGATAAAGAGAATAACGTTCAGTGCAAGGTAAAGAGCGGTAAATCCAATTAAAGATATTTTAAGTCTGCACGTTTGTGAGTATATGTGCCGTGTGTGCATTTCTGATGCGTGTGTGTGTGTGTGTGCCTGCGTGTGTGTGTCTGTGTACACGCATGTGTCCACATGTGTGATTTTGCATGCATTGCACGTGTGTTTTTGTTTGATTTGTGCAATTGCGTGTATGCATGTTTGTAAGTTTTGCACACGACAGCATATGTCATATGTGTGTGTGTGTCCGTGTGTGTGGATGTGTTTATATGTGAATTCATGTGTGGGGGTTATTGTGTCTGTATGTCTCTTTTTGTGGCTGTCAGTGTGTGTGTTTATCAGTGTGTGTATTTGTCTGTGTGTGTATATGTACTTGTGCGTGTGTGTGCGTGCGTATCTATATATGTCCGTGTTTATACAGTATGTGCGTGTGTGTGTCTTTGTGATGGTGCGTGCAACTGTTTGTGTGTGCACGTGACTGTGTGTGTGTGACTTTGTGTGCATGGCTGTGTGACTGTGTGTACATGTGTGACTGTGCGTGTGAGAATGTGTGTGACTCTGTGTGTGTGCATGTGACTATGTGCGCGTGTGACTGTATGTGTGTCTGTGTGTGTGTGTGTGTGGGTGTGTGTGTGACTGTGTGTGTGTGACTGTGTGTGTGTATACATGTGTGTGTGTGTGTGTGTGTGTGTGTGTGTTTGTGTGTGTGCGCGTGTGACTGTGTGTGTGTCTGTGTGTGTGTGTGTGTGTGTATGTGGATGTGCGTGACTGTGTGTGTGTATACATGTGTGTGTGTGTATACATGTGTGTGTGTGTATGTGACTGTGTGTGTGTGTGTATGTGACTGTGTGTGTGTGTGTATGTGTGTGTGTGTGTGTGGTTGTGCGTGACTGTGTGTGTGTGTGTGTGTGTGTATGTGTGGATGTGTGTGACTGTGTGTGTGTGACTGTGTGTGTGTATACATGTGTGTGTGTGACTGTGTGTGTGTGTGTATGTGTGTGTGTACTTCCGTCTGTGTATATGATATAGACAAATAAACAGATATTGTGAATCCCGACAGTGGATCAGTCAACAGGCCGTTCATAGTTTAATTTCAGGAGTGAACGAGCTGTATTTTTTTGGGAAAACAGGTACATAAAATATGTAGCTCCAACACAGCGATACAGCTGGTTATTTTTTGCCTGACTGCCTGACATATGTTCCCGTGAGCTGAGAGTACTGCATGAAATTAACTGGGGATTGCTTATTTATGTGCATCAAAGTGGTTCACGATTACAACAAAAGTCTGGCTTCATTACATTGCTGAGAGCAGTGCAGACATGCAGGAAACATGCCTAATGAATGAAAGGATAGACCTTCCTTCACCGTTCCATTCTTGTCCGCGCTCTCCGCACGGAAAGGGAGAGAATTCATTGGTTTTTTTTAGAGACACAGCGTGGAAACAGGCCCTTTCGGCCCACCGGGTCCGCGCCGCCCAGCGATCCCCGCACACTAACACTATCCTACACCCACTAGGGACATTTTTTACATTTACCAAGCCAATTAAACCACAAACCTGCACGCCTTTGGAGTGTGGGAGGAAACCGAAGATCTCAGAGAAAACCCGCGCAGGTCACGGGGAGAACGTACAAACTCCGTACATACGGCGCCCGTAGTCGGGATGGAACCCGGGTCTCCGGCGCTGCATTCGCTGTAAGGCGGCAACTCTACCGCTGCCGAATGTCCATTCATTCGTTTGTTCTATATCTCTCTACATCAACGTCTATGTCTCACCTTTCCCTTTCCCCTGACTCTCAGTCTGAAGAAGGGTCTCGGCCCGAAACGTCACCCCATCCCTTCTCTCAGGAGACGCTGCCTGTCCCGCTGAGTTACTCCGGCATTTTCGTGTCTAGCGTTGATTGTTGGCAGCAGTGAGGATGTGCAGCGGCTCGGGATGTTTCACCTGAACCCGTTAGCCCGTTCACCGACCAAGGCCGGCGCCCGTATCGTGCGGTAAATAAACCGCACTGTCGTATCACCCCGCGCAATCCCTGAAAGCCACAAAGGGCTGTGTGGTGACCCAGCACCACAGACCCGGGTTCCACCCTGACCACAGGCACTGTCCGTACGAAGTTTGCACATTCTCCCTGTGTGACCGCGTGGGTTTTCTCCGGGTGCTCCGGTTTACTTCCACGCCCGGGTCTGGCAGCAACTGTAGAGCTGCCCCTCTCCCACATGCACCTCTTCATTTAATGGGGCAGGGCATTAAGGGAACAGGTCAGAGCAGAACCAGAGGGACGTGATGCCATGTGTCTGCCACCATCAGAGGGCAGTGGAGGCCGATTCTCTGAATGCATTCAAGAGAGAGCTAGATAGAGCTCTTAAGGATAGCGGAGTCAGGGGGTATGGGGAGAAGGCAGGAACGGGGTACTGATTGAGAATGATCAGCCATGATCACATTGAATGGCGGTGCTGGCTCGAAGGGCCGAATGGCCTCCTCCTGCACCTATTGTCTATTGTCTATTGAGATGAGGAGGAATTTCTTCAGTCAGAGGGCGGTGAATCTGTGGAATTCTTTGCCACAGACGGCTGTGGAGGCCAAGTCAGTGGATATTTTTTAAGGTGGAGATTGATAGGTTCTTCATTAGTTCAGGTTTAATTTAGGTAAACTTAGAGATACAGCATGGAAACAGGCCCTTCAGCCCAACAAGCCCATGCTGAGCGGCGATCCCAGAACACCAGAACCATCCTATGCACACTAGGGACAATTTACACTGATACCAAGTCAATTATACCTGTACGTCTTTGGAGTGTGGGAGGAATCCTGAAGATCTCGGAGAAAACCCACGCAGGTCACAGGAAGAACGTACAAACTCCGTACAGACAGCACCCGTAGTCGGGATCGAACCCAGGTCTCCGGCGCTGCATTCACTGTAAGGCGGCAACTCTACCGCCGCGCCACCGTGACCACCCGATGTCAGGGGATCGGAGTATCAGGGGCTCCTATGCTCCAAGGAATGCCTTCCTGATTAGTGCGGGTGTCAGAGGTTACGGGGAGAAGGCAGGAGAATGGGGTTGAGAGGGAGGGGTAGATCAGCCACGATTGAACGGCAGAGTGGACTAGATGGGCCGAATGGCCTAATTCTGCTCCTATCACTTATGAACCCCTCCCTCCGACAAGTTTAGAGATACAGCGCGGAAACAGGCCCTTAGGCCCACCAAGTCCGCACCGACCAGCGATCCCCGCACACTAACACTATCCTACACACACTAGGGACAATTTTTACATTTTGCACCAAGCCAATTAACCTACAAACCTGCACGTCTTTGGAGTGTGGGAGGGAACCGAAGATCTCTGAGAAAACCCACGCAGGTCATGGGGAGAACGTACAAACTCCGTACAGACGGCGTCCGTAGTCGGGATCGAACCAGGGTCTCCGGCGTTGCATTCGCTGTAAGGCGGCAACTCTACCGCTGTGTCGCAGTGACGGGGGGGGGGGGGGGGGGGAGGGGGGGGGAAACGCCAGATCATCAATTTTCCCGCAGCCATCAGCCCAGGCACGGAATCCCTCCTTAGCATTTTTATTGAGATAGGTAATCATCTGTTCTGTGTGTAATGAGGTTTAATCAAAACGAGATAATGTCAAATAAAACATAGATTATTACATCAGCACAAAATATATATATATATATATGAAATACGGCCTTCAGCATTCACTGGAGAGTCTAAAGCACGGTCTAAAGCAAGCAAATTAAAACAAGTTGACATTGAATGCACTGGTAGGGAATTTACTTAAGAGCAGATTCAGTCCAATCAGTCCCCAGGGTTGGTGGTGGAGATGAGAGATTGGAGTAGGTACACAGTGTGTGGATTCAAGGTAGAGGCACCTTCGCCAAAGAGAAACAGAGAAAATAGGTGCAGGACGAGGCCATTCGGCCCTTCAAGTTAGCACCGCCATTCAATAAGATCATGGCTGATCATCCTAAATCAGTACCCCGTTCCTGCTTTTTCCCCCACATCCCTTGATTCCGTTAACCCTAAGAGCTAAATCTAACACTCTCTTGAAAACATTCAGTGAATTGGCCTCCACTGCCTTCTGTGGCAGAGAATTCCACAGATTCACAACTCTCTGGGTGAAAAGGCTTTTCCTCATCTCAGTCCTAAATGGTCTGCCCCTTATTCTTAAACTGTGTGACCCCTGCATTTAGCCTGTCCAATCCCTTAAAGAATTTTATATGTTTCTATAAGATCCCGTCTCATCCTTCTAGTATTGTAGAACTGGAGAATTGTGAGCATTTCTGGGCCCCAGAAATTAACCCAGAGACAAGTGGGTTAACATAAGATGAGCATTTGACGGGCCTGTAGACAATAGACAATAGACAATAGACAATAGGTGCAGGAGGAGGCCATTCGGCCCTTCGAGCTAGCACCACCATTCATTGTGATCATGGCTGATCATTCTCAATCAGCTGGATTGCACTCGCTGGAGTTTAGGATAAGGGGGGGGACCTCATTGAAACTTACCGAATGGTGAAAGGCTTGGATAAAGTGGATGTGGAGAGGATGTTTTCATTAGTGGGAAAGTCTAGGACCAGAGGGCACAGCGTCAGAATTAAAACTTGTTCCTTTAGGACAGAGATGAGGAGGAATTTCTTTAGTCAGAGGGTGGTGAATATATGGAATTCATTGTCACAGAAGGCTGTGGAGGCCTTCTAAGGTGGAGATTGATAGATTCTTGATCAGTACGGATGTCAGGGGTTATGGGGAGAAGTCAGGAGAGTGGGTTTAGGAGGGAGAGATAGATCAGCCACAATTGAATGGCAGAGTGGACTTGATGGGCCGAATGGCCTAATTCTGCTCCTATCACTTATGAACCTATTCGGTGCCATGTACTGAGGGTACATGCTATGCAACCAAACCACACATTTCATTCAGAATCAAGAACCAGAGGACATAGATTTAAGGTGAGGGGGGGTGGGGGGGTGAGAGAAAGATTTAACTGGAACCTGAGAGGCAATTTCTTCACACAGAGGGTTGGACAGGTAAGGAATGAGACAGGTCCAACAGCATTTCAAAGATATTTAGATAGGTAAATGGACAGGACAGGTTTGGAGGGATATGGGCCAAAGGCAGGCAGGTGGGACTAGTGTAGCTGGGACTTGTTGGCCGGTGTGGGCAAGTTGGGCCGAAGGGCCTGTTTCCACACTGTATCACACTATGGCTCTATAACGTTTTAGACATTTGGGCATGTACATGGATAAGAAAGGTTTAGAGGGATATGGGCCAGGCAGGGTAAAATGGGACTAGCTTAAATTAGTATCTTTTCTCCGAGATCTTCGGTTTCCTCCCACACTCCAAAGACGTTCAGGTCTGTAGATTAATTGGCTTGGTAAATGTAAAGATTGTCCCCAGTGTGTGTAGGATAGTGTTAGTGTGCGGGGATCGCTGGTCGGCGCGGACTCGGTGGGCTGACGAGGGGCTTTTTCCGCGCTGTATCTCTAAACTAAAACGCACCCAGGGCAGGAGAAGCGTGAGAACCAGAGTGTGGAGTGTGTGGACAGAAGTTGAGCGATGGAGGTTCCACAAAGACTCATGGTGGACCCACAGTGGTTGATAGTAGTGGGCAGCACGGTGGCACAGCTGGTAGGGCCAGAACGGACTCATTGGGCCAACGTGCCTGACTCCGTTTGTAGGAAGGAACTGCAGATGCAGGTTTATACCGAAGATCGACACAAAGTGCTGGAGTAACTCAGCAGGTCAGGCAGCATCTCTGGAGAGAAGGAATGGGGCAGCACTGCGGCGTTGTGATTTACAGCGCCAGAGACCCGGGTTCGATCCACGTGGACTCTGTGGGCTGAAGGGCCCAATTCCATATCCATATCCATACATCGATATGGAATCCATATTCCATGAAAATGGTTTCCATACCATTTGTTCTTTGGTGTCTCCAAAGAACAAATCTGAAAAAAATCAGAAGGTTTGGACGCGATCCGAGGAAGGACATGTTCATCTGCAGGTTTGAGTTTGAGTTTAATTCAATAGACAATAGACAATAGACAATAGGTGCAGGAGGAGGCCATTCGGCCCTTCGAGCCAGCACCGCCATTCAATGTGATCATGGCTGATCATTCTCAATCAGTACCCCGTTCCTGCCTTCTCCCCATACCCCCTGACTCCGCTATCCTTAAGAGCTCCATCTAGCTCTCTCTTGAATGCATTCAGAGAATTGGCCTCCACTGCCTTCTGAGGCAGAGAATTCCACAGATTCACAACTCTCTGGGTGGAAAAGGTTTTTCCTCATCTCAGTTCTAAATGGCCTACCCCTTATTCTTAAACTGTGGCCCCTTGTTCTGGACTTTATTGTCACGCGTACCGAGCGAGGTACAGTGAAAAGCTTTTGTTTCATGCCAACCAGTCAGTGGAAAGACAACACATGAGTTGTTGGAATGGGTGGTGGGGGTGTATGGAAGGAGGTAGTTGAGGCAGGCATTATCACAACGTTTAAACAAACATTTGGACAGGTACATGAATAGGAATGGTTTAGAGAGATATGGGCCAAACGTGGGCAGGAGGGACGAGTGTAGATGGGCCACATTGGTCAGCATGGGCAAGTTGGGCCAAAGGGCCTGTTTCCGTGCTGAACGACTCTATGATTCTCCAATGGTGTGCATTGTAGTAGTGTATATTGTATTCATATACAGTGTCATAGTTTATACTGTAGTCATATACATTGCGTTAGTGTGTATTGTAGCAGTCTACATTATTTTCGTGTATATTGTAACTTAGACTTTAGAGATCAATGTGGAAACAGGCCTTTGTCTCACTGAGTCCAGGCCAACCAGCAATCACCCCATATACTACCACCATGCTACACACTAGTGACGATTTACAATTGTTTTTACCAAAGCTGATTAACCTACTAACCTGAGGTATCACAAAACGCTGGAGTAACTCAGCAGGTCAGGCAGCATCGAGGAGAGAGGGAATGCGTGATGTTTCGGGTCGAGACCCTTCCTCAGTCTGAAGAAGGGTCTCGACCTGAAACGTCACCCATTCCCTCTCTCCTGAGATGCTGCCTGACCTGCTGAGTTACTCCAGCATTTTGTGATACCTTCGATTTGTACCAGCATCTGCAGTTATTTTCCTACACAACCTACTAGCATGTACGCCTTTGGAGTGTGGGAGGAAACCAAAGCACCTGGCGAAAACCCACGTGGTCACAGGGAGAACGTACAAAACCCGTTTAGTTTATTATTAGTTTGGTTTATGTGTACTGAGGTACAGTGAAAAGCTTCTGTGTTGCGTGCTATCTCGTCAGTGAAAAGACTATACATGATAACAACAATCGGGCCGTACAGATACAGGATAAAGGGAATAGTGTTTAGTGCAGGATAAAGTCCAGTAAAGTCCAATTAAAGATGGTCCGTGGGTCTCCAATGATGTAGATTGGGAGGTCAGGACCACTTTCTAGTTGGTGAGGGAACGGTTCAGTTGCCTGATAGCAGCTGGGAAAAAACTGGCCCTGAATCTGGAGCTGTGCGTTGTCACACTTCTGTACCTCTTGCAAGGGGACATTTCTGCACATAACTGGCTCTTCATTATAAATTAGATTTCAACAGCAATTTTACCTGACACATTCGTTCATCCGTGCCTGTGTTTCATGCCTGAAGAAGGGTGTCGGCCCGAAACGTCAGCTGTTCCTTCTCTCCGGAGATGCTGCCAGTCCCGTTGAGTTACTCCGGCATTTTCGTGTCTATCCCGAGATTTGTGGTTTAAGATGAGGTCTTGCCTCATTCGTTGCACTTGAAACTTCGAACCTTTCACCAAAGTGAGCAGCGATCAACATTTACAACTGTCCTGTATCTACCACCTCCCCCCTTCCTGATGTGCATGCTACATGTGTTGGATGTCAGCACCTGCCCTCCGCCCATTTCCTTCATTATCCTGTTTAGTTTAGTTTAGAGATACAGCGCGGAAACAGGCCCTTCGGCCCACCGGGTCCACACCGACCAGCGATCCCCACACACTAACACTATCCTACACACACACTAGGGACAATTCTTACATTTTTACCAAGCCAACTAACCTACAAACCTGCACGTCTTTGGAGTGTGGGAGGGAACCGAAGATCTCGGAGAAAACCCACGCAGGTCACGGGGAGAACGTACAAACTCCATACAGACGGCGCCCGTAGTCGGGATGGAACCCGGGTCTCAGGCACTGCATTCGCTGTAAGGTGGCAACCCTACCGCTGCGCCACCGTGACCGCCCATTCTTCACCGTTCAGTTTTTACTCTGCTCAGATCAGTTTATCTTGGTTTAGCTGATGCAGTTTCTGTCAACAGTTCAACAGTTCAACAGAGCTTTATTTGTCATTCGGTACCAAGGTACCGAACGAAACTACATAGCAGTCACACACAAAAAAGAACACAAGACACATGACCCCAACACAAACGTCCATCACAGTGACTCCAAACACCCCCTCACTGTGATGCAGGCAACAAAACTTCCACTCTTTTCCCCATGCCCACGGACAGACAGCTCGTCCCCGACCGACCCGCACAGTCCCCGCAAGGGGATGGAAGTCCCCGCGGCCGAGTCACACCGGGCGCTGAAACGTCTCGTGGCCGAACCGGGCGGTGGAAGGCCCCGCGACCGAGCCGTGCGCAGCTAAGTCCCGCGGCCGAGCCGCACTGGGCGATGGAAGGCCCCGCGGCCGAGCCGCACCGGGCGATGGAAGGCCCCGCGGCCAAGCCGCACCGGGCGATGTTAAGTCCAGCGGCCGAGCCGCACCAGCGATAAAAAGTCCTGCGGCCGAGCCGCGCCGGGCGATGTTAGGCCCCGCGGCCCGGGCACTGTTAAGTCCAGCGGCCGAGCCGCACCAGCGATGTTAGGCCCCGCGGCCGAGCCGCACCGGGCGATGGAAGACCCCGCGGCCGAGCCGCTCAGGCGATGTTAAGTCCAGCGGCCGAGCAGCGCCGGGCGATGTTAAGTCCAGCGGCTGAGCCGCGCCGGGCGATGGAAGACCCCGCGGCCGAGCCGCACCGGGCGATGGAAGGCCCCGCAGCCGAGCCGCACCCCGCGCCGTGAGGAAGAGACCTAAAAGAGAAAGGTTTCCCCCACACTACCACCCACACCACCACCCCCCCACCCACACCACCACCACCCCCACACCACCACCCCCCACACATACACAACCAAAAAAAAAAAAAAAAACATCCCAACACCGACACACAACAAAAAAAAAGGAAAAAAGACGAACAGACTGCTAGCGAGCTGCAGCCGTTAGGCGCCGCCACTTCCGCTAGAGGAGTAGTCTCGTGGGTCGTCCCCTGTACATTTTTGGAGTGTGGGAGGAAACCGAAGAAAACCCACGCGGTCACGGGGAGAGAACGTACAAACTCCGCACAGACAGCGCCCGTAGTCGGGACCAAACCCGGGTCTCCGGCGCAGTGAGGCAACAACCCATTAATTCTAGGTTAATTCCCAGAATGGCGGGACTGTCGTATGTTGAAAGACTGGAGCGACTAGGCTTGTATACACTGGAAATTAGAAGGATGAGAGGGGATCTTATCGAAACGTGTAAGATTATTAAGGGGTTGGACACGTTAGAGGCAGGAAACATGTTCCCTATGTTGGGGGAGTCCAGAACAAGGGGCCACAGTTTAAGAATAAGGGGTAGGCCATTTAGAGCGGAGATGAGGAAAAACATTTTCAGTCAGAGAGTTGTGAATCTGTGGAATTCTCTGCCTCAGAAGGCAGTGGAGGCCAATTCTCTGAATGCATTCAAGAGACAGCTAGATAGAGCTCTTAAGGATAGCGGAGTCAGGGGGTATGGGGAGAAGGCAGGAACGGGGTACTGATTGAGAATGATCAGCCATGATCACATTGAATGGCGGTGCTGGCTCGAAGGGCCGAATGGCCTCCTCCTGCACCTATTGTCTATTGTCTATTGTCTAACTCTACCGCTGCGCCACCGTGCCACCCATAGTCTGAGCACGTTTGCAGAACAAAGACCGAATAACATCTGTGACGATGTCGCAGAGACTGTGAAATTGGAAAAATGATTTTTTTTAAAACGATTGAAACCAGAAAACTTAAAATGAATTTGAAATAGGAACTCTGTTGTATCAACATCAATGAAGCTGTTATTCAGAACGTGGAAATGAATAATACTGGCAATTTCATGCATCTAAATTTCTAAGAGGTCTTAAAAAAGGTGTTTTATATAAAGGTTAAATTAAACCTTTGCACCTAACAGTGGCACAGCGGTAGAGTTGCCACCTTACAGCGAATGCAGCGCCGGAGACCCGGGTTCCATCCCGACTACAGGCACCGTCTGTACGGAGTTTGTACGTTCTCCCCGTGACCTGCGGGGGTTTTCTCCGAGATCTTCGGTTTCCTCCCACGCTCCAAAGACGTGCAGGTTTGCAGGCTTTGGTCAAATGTAGAAATTGTCCCTAGTGTGTGTAGGATAGTGTTAATGTGCGGGGATCGCTGGTCATCGTGGACTCGGTGGGCCGAAGGGCCTGTTTCCACGCTGTATCTCTAAACTAAATTGCACCTTGGGCAGGAGAAGCGTAAGAAGCAGAGTGTAGAGTGTGTGAACAGAACGTGAACGATGAGGTTCCACAAAGATACATGGTGGACCCACTGCGGTTTCTGTAGTTATTCACAAAATGCTGGAGTAACTCAGCAAGTCAGGCAGCATCTCAGGAGAGAAGGAATGGGTGACGTTTCGGGTCAAGACCTTTCTTCAGACTGATGTCAGGGGGGTGGGACAAAGGAAGGATATAGGTGGAGACAGGAAGATAGAGGGAGAACTGGGAAAGGGGAGGGGAAGAGAGGGACAGAGGAACTATCTAAAGTTGGAGAAGTCAATGTTCATACCGTTGGGCTGCAAGCTGCCCAAGCAAAATATGAGGTGCTGTTCCTCCAATTTGCGGTGGGCCTCACTATGGCACTGGAGGAGGCCCATGACAGAAAGGTCAGACTGGGAGTGGGAGGGAGAGTTGAAGTGCTCAGCCACCGGGAGATCAGGTTGGTTAAGGCAGACTGAGCGAAGGTGTTGAGCGAAACGATCGCCGAGCCTGCGTTTGGTTTCGCCGATGTAAAGAAGTTGACATCTAGAGCAGCGGATACAATAGATGAGGTTGGAGGAGGTGCAAGTGAACCTCTGTCTCACCTGGAAAGACTGTTTGGGTCCTTGGATGGAGTTGAGGGGGGAGGTAAAGGGACAGGTGTTGCATTTCCTGCGGTTGCAGGGGAAAGTGCCCGGGGATGGGGTGGTTTGGGTAGGAAGGGACGAGTGGACCAGGGAGTTTTTGTGGTATTGGGTATTGGGTATTGTGGTATTGGGTGCACGCTGGCACAGATGGTAGGGCCACTACCTCACAGCTCCAGAGACCCGAGTTCAACCCCTTTACAGAAGCCAAGTAACCTACAAACCTGGGCGTCTTTGGAGTGTTGGAGGACTGGAGCGACGGTTTGTATTGACTGGAATTTAGAAGGATGCATTCAAGAGAGAGCTGGATAGAGCTCTTAAGGATAGCGGAGTCAGGGGGTATGGGGAGAAGGCAGGAACTGGGTACTGGTTGTGAATGATCAGCCATGATCGCATTGAATGGCGGTGCTGGCTCGATGGGCCGAATGGCCTCCTCCTGCACTTTTTGTCTATTGTCTATTGTCTACAAACCAGAGCACCCGGAGAAAACCGACGCGGCCACAGGGAGAACAAGTTCACAAGTAAAAGGGGTAGAGTTAGGCCATTCGGCCCATCGAGTCTACTCCGCCATTCAATCATGTCTGACCTCTGCCTCCTAATCCCATTTTCCTGCCTTCTCCCCATAACCCTCGACGCCTGTTCTAATCAAGGACATCCAAACTCCGTACAGTCAGTACTCCTAGTCAGGATTGGACCCAGGTTTCTGGCGCTGTGAGGCAGCAACTCTACCGTGATCTCTGCAGTTGTGTGATTGATTTAAGACCCTAATGAAACATACACATGGGAAAGAAGATAAGTATTTGAAAGTTATTGACGGCTCTTAATGATTTTCAGGAGCTGACTCTTGAGTTTCCTGTTTATATTGGTTAACGTTCTACTTTAAAATGATAATATTGTGGAAATTGAAATTCTGGTAATACCTAGCATCCAGCATAACAGATTAGATTAGATTGTCAAGTCGATTTTATGCACAAGAACTGAGGGGTATAGGAACAATGAAATCTTTCTGTAGAGGCCAAGTCACTGGGTATTTTTGATTAGATCAGTCTGAAGAAGGGTCTCGACCCGAAACGTCACCAATTTCTTCTCTCCAAGATGCTGCCTGATCCGCTGAGTTACTCCAGCATTTTGTGATACCTTCGATTTGTACCAGCATCTGCAGTTATTTTCCTACGGGTGTTTTTAAAGTGGAGATTATCATGTATCAGTACACTGTGAAAGGCTCGATTGTAATCATGTATTGTCTTTCCGCTGACTGGATAGCTCGCAAGAAAAATATTTTTACTACACGTGACTACCAACTAAATTGAACTGAACTGACGTTCTTAATTAGTGCGGGTGTCAAAGGTTTTGGGGAGAAGGCAGGAGAATGGGGTTGAGAGGGAAAGATAGATCAGCCACGATTTAATTTAGATTAGTTTAGTTTAGAGATACAGCGCGGAAACAGGCCCTTCAGCCCACCGGGTCCACGCCGACCAGTGATCCCTGCACAGTAACACCATCCTACACTAGGGACAAATTACATATATACCAAAGCCAATTGACCTACAAACCTGGAGTGTGGGAGGAAACAACAGACAAGAGACAATAGGTGCAGGAGGAGGCCATTCGGCCCTTCGAGCCAGCACCGCCATTCAATGTGATCATGGCTGACTGATCATTCTCAATCAGTACCCCGTTCCTGCCTTCTCCCCATACCCCCTGACTCCGCTATCCTTAAGAGCTCTATCTAGCTCTCTCTTGAATGCATTCAGAGAATTGGCCTCCACTGCCTTCTGAGGCAGAGAATTCCACAGATTCACAACTCTCTGACTGAAAAAGTTTTTCCTCATCTCAGTTCTAAATGGCCGACCCCTTATTCTTAAACTGTGGCCCCTCTGTGACCAGAGACCTCGGAGAAAATCCACGCAGGTCACGGGGAGAACGTACAAACTCCGTACAGACAGCACCCGTAGATTGGATCGAACCCGGGTCTCTGGTGCTGCAAGCGCTGTAAGGCGGCAACTCTACTGCTACACCACCTGTGCCAAATGGTAGAGTAGATTCAATGGGCCGAATGGCCTAATTCTGCTCCCATGACTTAATGATCGTGCTTCATAAGGGTGTCAGAGGTTGTGGGGAGAAGGTGGGAGAGTGGCGTTGAGAGGGAAAGATAGATCAGCCACACTAATGGTCTAATTCTGCTCCTAGAACTTGTGAACTTTAAAGAGAGATACAGTGGAGGAACAGACTTCATGATTCAGGTATCACAAAATGCTGGAGTAACTCAGCAGGTCAGGCAGCATCTAGGAGAGAAGGAATGGGTGACGTTTCGGGTCGAGACCCTTCTTCAGACAGAGAGTCAGGAGTCACAGTTACTCCGGCTTTTTGTGTCTATTTTCGGTTTAAACCAGCATCTGCAGTTCCTTCCTACATCTCTCATGAACTTTCCACAGGTGTACAGCAGAGAACATACTGAACAGTTCTATCACAGCCTGGTTCAGTAATGCAAAGGCCCAGGAACGAAGGAGGTCTTAAACAGTGATGGATACTGCCCGGTCCATCGCGGGTACTGACCTCCCCACCATTAGGTTTGCCAACTTTCTAACTCCCAAATAAGGGACAAAAGGTGACGTCACCGCCCCGCGCCCCACGTGACCTCACCCAGCCAGCGGCCACGTGCTCCCGCTCCACCAATGGCGGCCGCCCGGGCCGTGAGGCGGGTTGCTATGCGACCTCTGTTCGGCGAACACACTCGGCCCCGCTCCCCGAACACATTCCGTTGGCCTACACTGTCCCCCAGGCCTACCGTGTCAAGGGCAGTCCGATACGGGACAAACCAATTTAGCCCAATGTAGAGGTAGAGTGACTGCCTTACAGCGCCGGAGACCCGGGTGCTGTCAGTACAGAGTTTGTACCTTCTCCCTGTGACCTGCATGAGTTTTCTCCGGGTGCTCCGGTTTCCTTCAACACTCCAAAGGCGTACAGGTTTTATAGGTTAACTGGCTTATGTAAATTATAAATTGTTCCCTGTGTGTAGGATCGTGCTAGTTTATCGGGTGATCGTTGGTCTGCGCGGTCTCGGCGGGCCGAAGGGCCTGTCCTAGGCTGATTCTCTTTCTCTAAAGTTCATAAGTTCTGCTAGCAGAATTAGGACATTCGGCCCATCAGTCCACTCTGCCATCCAATCACGGCTGATCTATCTCTCCCTCCCAACCCCATTCTCCTGCCTTCTCCCCATAACCCCTGACACCCGCACTGATCACGAAAATCTGTCAATCTCCACCTTAAATGAACTCATTGACTTGGCCTCCACAGCCAACAGTGGCAACAAATTCCACAGATTCACCACCCACTGGCTAAACAAATTCTTCCACAAGGCTATTCCTAAGGCCGTTTCGTTTAGATTAGTTTAGTTTAGTTTAGCTTAGTTTAGTTTCGTTCAGTTTAGTTTAGATTAGTTTAGTCAGGGATACAACGTGGAAACAGGCCCTTCGGCCCACCGAGTCCGCACCGACCAGCGATCCCTGTACACCAACACTATCCTAAACACACTGGGGACAATTTTACATTTATACATTGTTAATTAACCTACAAACCTATAGGTCTTTGACTGTTAATGGCTGACAGGGACACGATGGGCCGAAGGGCCTGCTTCCATGCTGTATCACTCTCTGTGATGCTGTGACTCTGGTCACATCTCAATCCCTGTCTGTTGGCGGTGAGATTCTCCGTTGCTGTGTCTTGAAAGTGTACTCAGCTGTTTCAGCTCCGATCTATTCATCATCAGGTTAATAGATTTTTGATCAAATAATCATTTATTTTCCTTTCCCTCTGATTTCATGAGTGAGCGACAGTGCTTTTGAAATATTTCAGGTTCTCCTTGAAGATGTGGGCACGAAGACAGTGAGGCTTAGTTTAGTTTAGTTCAGGGCTACAGCGCGGAAACAGGCCCTTCGGCCCACCGAGTCCGCACCCGGCCAGCGATCCCCGCACACTAACACTAGGGACAATTTTACTTTTTTTATACCAAGCCAATCTAGCCTACAAACCTGAACGTCTTTGGAAACCGAAGATCTCGGAGAAAACCCACGCGGTCACGGGGAGAACGTACAAACTCCGTACAGACGGCGCCCGTAGTCGGAATCGAACCCGGGTCTCTGGCGCTGCAAACGCTGTGAGGCAGCAATTCTACCGCTGTGCCACCGTGCTGTTCAGTTCAATTTAGTTTATTGTCACGTGTACAGTGAAAAGCTTTTGTTGCGTGCTAACCAGTCAGCTGAAAGACAACACATGATTACATTCAATCCATTTACAGTGTGCAGATACATGATAAGGGAATAACGTTTAGTGCAAGGTTAAGCCAGAAAAGTCCGATCAAGGATAGTCCGAGGGTCACCAAAGAGGCAGGTAGTAGTTCAGCACTGCTCTCTGGTTGTGGTGGGATGGTTCAGTTGCCTGATAACAGCCGGGAAGAAACTGTCCCTGAATCTGGAGGTGTGCGTTTTCACACTTCTGTACCTCTTGATTGAGAATGATCAGCCATGATCACATTGAATGGCGGTGCTGGCTCGAAGGGCCAAATGGCCTCCTCCTGCACCTATTGTCTATTGTCTTGCCCGATGGGAGAGGGGAGAAGAGGGAGTGACCGGGGTGAGACTGGTCCTTGATGATACTGCTGGCCTTGCCGAGGCAGCGTGAGGTGTAGATGGAGTCAATGGGAGGGAGGTTGGTGTGTGTGATGGTCTGAGCTGCGTCCACAATTCGCTGCAATTTCTTGCGGTCTTCGAGGGATGTAATGAAAGATGAGTTTTGACCGGCTTCAGTAAAGTGTGGACACAGGAAGACATCAGTGGTGCAGCGGTAGAGTTGCTGCCTTACAGCACCAGAGACCCTGGTTCGATCCTGACTACAGGTGCTATAGACAATAGACAATAGACAATAGGTGCAGGAGGAGGCCATTCGACCCTTCGAGCCAGCACCGCCATTCAATGTGATCATGGCTGATCATTCTCAATCAGTACCCCGTTCCTGCCTTCTCCCCATACCCCCTGACTCCGCTATCCTTAAGAGCTCTATCTAGCTCTCTCTTGAATGCATTCAGAGAATTGGCCGCCACTGCCTTCGGAGTCATTTGGCCTGATATATTACCTGCCTCTATTACCTCCTCTGGCAGCTCATTCCATACAACCACTGTGAAAAAGTTACCCCTCAGGTTGCCATTGAATCTTACCCCTCCAGCCTTGTCCTCTGGTTCTTGAATCCCCTACTCTGGGTGAAACACATTCACTCTACTTATTCCCCTCATGGTTTTATGCACCTCTATAAGATCCTGGCTACGGGCGCTGTCTGTACGGAGTTTGTACGTTCTCCCCGTGACCTGCGTGTGTTTTCTCCGAGATCTCCGGTTTCCTCCCACACTCCCAAGACGTGCAGGTTTGTAGGTTAATTGGCTTGGTATCAATGCAAAATTGTCCCCAGTGTGTGTAGGATAGTGTTAGTGTGCGGGGATCGCTGGTCGACGCGGACTCGGTGGGCCGAAAGGGCCTGTTTCCGCGCCGTATCTCTAAATTAAGCTTACGTAAACTAGAAAATTCGGCACTGTGTTTGGCACAGGCAATGTGGGCCGAAGGGCCTGTTTCTGCGCGGTTCGATGTTCGATGTGCAACAGGATGGACCAGATAGTTTTGCGCTGTGCGTTCCAACCACTTCTGCTGCCAGTCCGCACATTAAGAGTTGGCAAATGGGAGAGTATTCTTGGAAAATCTCTGCAACAGTATCATCGACCTCGATATCCGTGCCGAGAAAATTGAACACAGTTTCCAAAAAGGGAGGGGGGGGGGGGCTTCTTTAAACCCTGTTCGATTATTGTGGAGCAGTAAAAGGTTTATTGCAAAACTTGTCAGACATCTACAATTCAAAATCAATACAAATCCACACAAAGACCTCTTCCGAAGCTTGATAAGAAGCAATGAGCTCTTAGATCAGATCAAAGGCGGTCCACTCACCCACAACCCTTCATTTAAATTCAAATAGTGTTAATCAGACTGCCATTCTTTCAGAAGATCTCATTCTTAATTCAATTTTTTAATTGAAACACATTCGCGTGTGTGCGTGTGTGCGCGAGAGAGGTTCTGAGCTTCGGTGCGTGTCTTTGTGTCTGAGTGTGAACATGTGTCACTGCATATGTGATCTCCCTACTTCTGAGCTTGCATGTCGCACGGTTCAATGGTTCAACGGCTTTTTATTATCACGTCTACCAAGGAACAGCACGGTTCATTTTTAGACATGCAGATAGATCATCAGTCGGGTTATTGTGTGGGAAGGAACTTAAAAAAAACGATGAGCGAAGTGAGACACAACATACTGGAGCAGGCAGCGGAGGCCAACTCACTGGATGGATTAAAAAGAGAATTAGATAGAGCTCTAGGGGCTAGCGGAATCAAGGGGTATGGGGAGAAGGCAGGCACGGGTTACTGATTGTGGATGATCAGCCATGATCGCAATGAATGGCGGTGCTGACACGAAGGGCCAAATAGCCTCCTCCTGCACCTATTTCCTATGTTTCTATGTGTCTAACTCAGCGGGTCAGGCAGCACCTCTGGAGAAAAGGAATGGGTGACGTTTCGGGTCGAGACCCTTCAGACTGAGAGTCAGGGGAGAGGAAAACGAGAGAACTAGAAGGTGACTAGACCAAGTGGACCCATTGGGCCCAAACCTCTCCTGCATTCGTGCAGCACCCTCTCCTTCCCCCCCTCTCCCTCCCCCCTCCCCCCTCCACTTCTTTCCTCCTCCCTCTCCCCCTCCCCATCCCCCTCCACCCCCCTCAACCCCCTTAACCACCCTCCCTCCCTCCACCCCTCCTCCCCTTCCCCTTCCCTCCACTCCATCCTCCTCAACCCCCTTATCCTCCCTCCTCCCTCCCCAGGAGATTGATTTAAACTTTAAAATGTGAATAACTTTAAAAATATAACACCGATTTCAATGAAACTTCTTCCATTAGCACCAAAGGGACGACGGTGAGTAAGGTGGGCCTACAATTGTTGTGCTGTCGTGTACCGTTTTGGCTGTAGTTCGATTACAAACAAACAAACAAACGAGAGTTTTAGTATATAGATGTAGAGAGGTATAGAACAAAGGAATGAAAGATTATGCAAAAAAGTAATGATGATAAAGGAAGATAGACACAGAGTGCTGGAGTAACTCAGCGGGTCAGGCAGCATCTGTGGAGAATATGGATAGGTGACGTTTCACAGAGTGCTGGAGTAACTCAGCGGGTCAGGCAGCATCTCTGGAGAGAAGGGAATGGGTGACATTTCATGCCGAGACCCTTCTTCAGGCTGGAAGAGTGAAGTATGTTCCTGGGTAATATTAGGGAAATTTGCTCAGCGTACGAATCCAGGGCCTCGTGGGTTGGAGCCCTGTGGGCCGGGGAGGTGGAGCCTCGTTGGTCGACTGGGCCCGTGGTCATCGGTCCCTGGGTCTGGGGAGCCCGCGCGCGGCTGGGGCCGGGGTCGGCGCCACGCGGGCGTCTGGAGAGGACCCGGCGGTGTTAGTGGAGAGGTCGATGTGGCGGTCGATGATGGCGCTAACCGACGGACGAGGGCAGACACGTGGAAGTGAGGACGCCGCTACCGGGGGTAGGAACAAAGGAGGAGCCAACGTGGGGGGGGGGCCGTGAGGGAGGGGAGAGAACAAAGGAGGACCCGGCATGGGGGTGGGGGGGGCCGCCGTGAAGGATGGGTTAGAATAAAGGAAGACCCAGCGTGGGGGGGGGGGCGCCGTGAGGTAGGGGGGAGAACAAAGGAGGATCCGGCATGGGCGTGGGGGGGGTACTTTATAACATTGTAAGCACCCTTTATGTGGAGACTATTTGCATACCTTGGATACGCAAGCAAACAATTTCACTGTGACCTGTTACATGTGAGAATAAAATATTCAATTCAATTCAATCAATTCATAGATTGCTTTGACTGATTTAATCGATGAATAACTAAATTTTTGAACAAGGTTTATAAGATTAAACAAGCGCACTTAAAATCAAGTTAAATCAGATTTTTAATACCCTAATTGATTGAACAGACTTAAAATGTGTTTTGTTTCATTAAACCTCACTCACTTAATCCCATCCCATCAGCCCCAGGGATACTCTCAATAACTGCAGCTCGCGAGAGACAACGTCTTCCTAGATTTGCAAACCAAGGAAGCATGCAGGTACAGCAGGCAGTGAAGAAAGCCATTGGAATGTTGGCCTTCATAACAAGAGGAGTTGAGTATAGGAGCAAAGAGGTCCTTCTGCAGTTGTACAGGGCCCTAGTGAGACCGCACCTGGAGTACTGTGTGCAGTTTTGGTCTCCAAATTTGAGGAAGGATATTCTTGTTATTGAGGGCGTGCAGCGTAGGTTTACTAGGTTAATTCCCGGAATGGCGGGACTGTTATATGTTGAAAGACTGGAGCGACTAGGCTTATATACACTGGAATTTAGAAGGATGAGAGGGGATCTTATCGAAACATATAAGATTATTAAGGGGTTGGACACGTTAGAGGCAGGAAACATGTTCCCAATGTTGGGGGAGTCCAGATGCAGGCCCGGAAGAGGGTCAGGCAGTTGACTCGGGCAGGACCCTCGACTGCCCGCTGCCTGGACCCGCGAGTGGCCATCTTGACCAGGCCCAGGAGCAAACGCACCCTTTTTATTTAAACAAATACTTTATTCCAAAACAAAACCAAACATACAAAGTAGTAACGCGATCAAATCAAATGCTGCCCGTATCGGCAGTTTGTATAATCAAATTATCAAATTAAAATTCCGCCAACTTTGTCAATAAATGCATTCAACCTCCCACGGCGACCAGCAGTCACGGAAGGCCTCCAGCGTCCCCGTGGGCACCGCGTGTGCGTGTTCCCCCTCCATGGACGCGCGGGCACGGACGTGACCCCGGAAAAGGGGCGGGCAGCCAACCCCTGTGCGACCGACGACTACCCGCTGCCTGGACCCGCGAGCGGCCATCTTGGTCAGGCCCAGGAGCAGACCGACAGGGAGACCCTCCCCACCCCCTCCCCACCCCCTCCCCACCCCCTCCCTCCTGACCCTTCCCCAAACTCATCCCAGGGACAATGTAGAGGGAGCTAATGATTACGGCCAGACCTCCTGGTTGGAATGTGTAGGAAGGAACTGCAGATGCTGGTTTACATAAAAACATAGACAATAGACAATAGACAATAGGTGCAGGATGAAGCCATTCGGCCCATCGAGCCAGCACCGCCATTCAATGTGATCATGGCTGATCATTCCCAATCAGTACCCCGTTCCTGCTTTCACCCCATACCCCTTGATTCCGTTAGCCCGAAGAGCTAAATCTAACTCTCTCTTGAAAACATCCAGTGAATCGGCCTCCACTGCCTTCTGTGGCACAGAATCACGCAGATTCACAACTCTCTGGGCGAAATAGCTTTTCCTCACCTCAGTCCTAAATTACACCGAAGATCGACACAAAATGCTGGAGTAACTCAGCGGGACAGGCAGCAACTCTGGAGAGAAGGAATGGGTGACGTTTCTGAAGAAGGGTCTCGACCCGAAATGTCAACCAATTCTTCAAACCAGAGATGCTGCCTTTCCCGCTGAGTTACTCCAGCATTTTGTGTCCATGTCCTTATTGGAATCACTCATTTATCGACCAGATGCCAGCTAATGTTAACAAGGTGGACCCAATGTAAATTATGAGACAGAATCATTTTATCACCATCTCTCATACAAATGTGGAGCATAAAGAGAGCAAGTGATTTGAGGATCCATAATATGCTGGTAAGCTGATCGTTAGTTCTCCATGAAGCTTTCATGAATCATTTTAATTGGGGACTGATGATAATTTTAAAGAGCATGGTTCGACTAATCACCCATATTTCAGTGCTTAGCAAGTGTCTCCACAATACTAATGAGCCTATTACTCTTGGAATCCCCTCTCGTCAAAAACAAAACTAATTGATTGTTTGTTCAAATATCTGGAATCAAACAGTGAAGAGAATTGTATGGCAATGCGTTGCAACCATACCTTACGACTCCTTACAGAGCTAGCACTGAAACGATCCACAGTGGAGCCACAGATTAGGGATGGAGATAAAACTGAACAGATTTTCAGTTTCAGTTTCAGTTTAGTTTATTGTCACGTAGGGTTGCCAACTGTCCTGTATTAGCCGGGACATCCCGTATTTTGGCCTAAATTGGTTTGTCCCGTACGGGACCGCCCTTGTCCCATATTATGCCCGGGGGGCGCTGTACGCCCGGAAACTGTAGGCCCGGACACTGTAGGCCCGGACACTGTAGGTCCAACGCTGTAGGCCCGGACAGTGTAGGCCCCGACACTGTAGGCCTGGACGCTGTAGGCACTGACGCTGTAGGCCCCGACGCTGTAGGTCCCGACAATGTGGGCCGAAGGGCCTGTTTCCACTGTGAATGTCTCTATGACTCGATGTATGACTTTACTGTAGGCTTTTACACTTTGGAGATACAGCGTGGATAGAAGCATAGAAGCATAGAAAATAGGTGCAGGAGTAGGCCATTCGGCCCTTCGAGCCAGCACCGCCATTCAATGTGATCATGGCTGATCTTCCAAAATCAGTACCCTGTTCTGGCTATTTCCCCACATCCCTTGATTCCCTAAGCCCTAAGAGCTAAATCTAACTCTCTCCTGAAAACATCCAATGAATTGGCCTCCACTGCTTTCTGCGGCAGAGAATTCCACAGATTCCCAACTCTCTGGGTGAAAAACCTCTTCCTCATCTCAGTCCTAAATGGCCTAGCCCTTATTCTTAAACTGTGACCCCTGGTTCTGGACTCCCCCAACATGGGGAACATTTTTCCTGCATCTACCCTGTCCAATCCTCCAAGGATTTTATATGTTTCTATAAGATCCCCTCTCATCCTTCTAAATTCCAGCGAATCCAAGCCCAGTCGACCCATTCTTACATCATATGCAAGTTCCGCCATCCCGGGATTTAACCTGGTGAACCTACGCTGCATTCCCTCAATAACAATAATATCCTTCCTCAAATTAGGAGACCAAAATTGCACACAATACTCCAGGTGCGGTCTCACCACGGTACAACTGCAGTAGGACCTCCTTGCTCCTAAACTCAAATCCTTTCACAATGAAGGCCAACATGTCATTAGCTTTCTTCACTGCCTGCTGCACCTGCATGCTTACTTTCAGTGACTGATGTACAAACATAGCCAGTTCTCGTTGCACCTCCCCTTCTACTAATCTGACACCATTCAGAAAATAATCTGCCTTACTCTCCTTGCCATCAAAGTGAATAACCTCACATTTATCTACATTATACTGCATCTGCCATGCATCCGCCCACTCACCCAACCAATTCAAGTCACCCTGCAGCCTCATAGCATCCTCCTTGCAGCTCACACTGTCACCCAGCTTTGTGTCATCTGCAAACTTAGAGATGTTACATTTAATTCCTTTGTCTAAATCGTTAATATATATTGTAAACAACTGGGGTCCCAGCACCGAGCCTTGCGGCACCCCACTAGTCACTGCCTGCCATTCTGAAAAGGCCCCGTTAACTCCTACTCTTTGCTTCCTGTCTCCCAACTAATTCTCTATCCATGTCAATACCCTACCCCCAATACCATGTGCTGTAATTTTGCACACTAATCTCTTGAGTGGGACCGTGTCAAAGGCTTTTTGAAGGTCCAGATGCACCACGTACACTGGCTCTCCATAATGTTACTGTACATAAGCACATCTTTGATTCAGTACAAGTCTATAAGAATAGGACACTGAGACAGTATACAGTGTCGCCAAGTTTTGGCATCTGTGAATGTTGTGAAGAAGGGTCCCAGCCCGAAACGGCACCTATCCATATTCTCCAGAGTTTCTCCAGCACTTCGCGTCTTTCCCAAGTGAACGTTGTTATAGGGTCAGGGGTCCATGGTGAATTAAATTGAGGTGCATAGGAACAACGTCTCGCAGAGGGTGGTGGAACCTCTAAACCAGAGGGTGTGGAGGCTAGATCATTGTGGGTATTTAAAGAGGAAATATATCCTTATTTGTACAATCAGATAATGAGGGAGTATTGGGATCCCACAGGAGAAGAGGAAGCCTGGGGCAGATCAGCTGTGATCACGTTGAATCCTCTCCACCACCAGGCACGGTCCCAGAGGACAGGATAGGAGCCTTGGATTGGTTCTTTGCATAAATAGGGAAGCAGACATAATTCAGGAGTTCACACAGCAGTAAGTCCCACGTCAGTGGTAGGGAACCTATTTGAGAGGATTGTTCTGGATAGGATTTACTTGCAATTGGTTTAAAGTGGGAGAATCAGGGACAGTCAGCGGGGCTTTGCTTGTGGTGGGCCGAGCCTTACTAACTTGATTGAGGCCCTTCGGCCCATCGAGTCAGCACCGACCAACAATCGCCCTGTACAATCGCCCTGTACACTAGGGACTGGCAATGTTTTAGGTGGGGACCCTTCTTAGGGACTAGATTAGATAGGACATCTTGGTCAGCATGGATGAGTTGGGCCAAAGGGCCTGTTTACCTGCTGTATGAATCTATGACTTTATGACCTGTAGTTTCTTACTTTTGAATGTAAAATGTTAGCAACCATTAGACTCTAGAGATACACTCTGGAAACAGGCCCACCGAGTACATGTCGACCAGCGATTGCCCCGTACACAAACACCATCCCGTCAACTAGGGACAATTTACAATTTTACAGAAGACCATTAACCTGCACACCTTTGGGATGTGGGAGGAAACCGGAACACGAGTGCTGTCTGAACGGAGTTTGTACGTTCTCCCCGTGACCTGCGTGGGTTTCCTCCGGGCGCTCCGGTTTCCTCCCACACTCCAAAGACGTGCAGGTTTGTAGGTTAATTGGCTTCAGTAAAATTGTAAATTGTCCCCGGTGTGTGTGTAGGATAGTGTTAAACCCCTGTCCCACTTAGGCGATGTTTTAGGCGACTACAGGCGACCAGGCCGTCGCCACGCGGTTGCCGGGGTATCGCCTGTGCGGTCGTGAGTCGTCTCCAAAGAGTCGTAGCGTTTTTCTGGTCGCCGCTGGATTTTGAAATGTTTAAAGATTTTCGGCAACTGTTGGCTTGATGCCAATGATCGTAGCTTGACGTCTCCTGACGGGGGCACTGTCGTAGGTTGTCGCCAGGTGACATAGGTTGTCGCCGGTGCTGACTTCGGTGAATTCCATTGGCGATGACCGACATCAACCGGCGACAGGTACCGGCGTCAAAACCGGAGGCCAAAATGACGTGAATTGTCTTCAGTTGGCGCCGACAGGGTCGTAGTTTGTCGCAGCGTGTCGCGGGTGGACGTAGGTTGACTTCGGCCGTCGTAGGTTGCCACCTGTGTGGTCGTAGGTTGTCGTGGGTGCGGTCGTAGGTGGACGTCCTAAGTCGCAACGATTGGGTCGCCGGTTGTTGGTGGCTTGCCGTAGCTAGACGTCGACTAGGTGGTAGGTTGTTGTAGCTTGTCGTAGACATTGTCGTGGGGGGGGGAGGGGTCCAGTCGCCGGTTTTTCGGCGATCTGCTACGACTATTGCAGTAGCCGGCAGTCGCCTAAAAAAACGCCTAAGTGGGACAGGCCCCTTTAGTGTGCGGGGTGATCGCAGGTTGGTGCGGGCTTGGTGGGCTGAAGGGCCTGTTTCCACGCTGCCTCTCTAAAGTCTAAAGCCTAAAGTGAAGAGGAACCTTGAATTGCCGGGGAAATAGCCGGCACATAAAGGTGTCAGTAATTAACGTAACTGATTTACAGAGCTACGGGATTTTAGTGTAGTTTAGCTTCGTGTAAAGATGTTTAGGGGTTTGGAAACAAGCCCTTCGGCCCACCGAGTAAGGTTGCCAACTTCCTCACTCCCAAATACGGGACAAGGTGATGTCACTGCTCCGCTCCCCACGTGACCTCACCCAGCCAGCGGCCACGTGCTCCCAGTATGGCGGCTGCCCTGGCCGGGAGGCGGGTTGGCACGGAAATAAAAACTGCAGATGCTGGTTTAAATCGAAGGTAGACACAAAAAGCTGGAGTAACTCAGCGGGTCAGGCAGCATCTCTGGAGAGAAGGAATGGGTGACGTTTCGGGTCGAGACCCTTCTTCAGACTGAAGAAACGTCACCCATTCCTTCTCTCCCGAGATGCTGCCTGACCTGCTGAGTTACTCCAGCATTTTGTGAATAAATACCTTCGCCCTATCTATCTTAATAGGATCAATGTTTAAATACAGAATGCCCACCCCTCTCAGCGCCCACCAAGACTAGCTCCCCTTCCCCCCATCCCCAACACAAACTAATACCTGCCCAAAGTAACACAGGTTGGCAGAAACATGGCCTATTTCTCCCTGAGGCATTGTTGCTATGGAGAAGATGCTTTGATTTTAAACTGTTTTGTGGATGTTGCCCTCTGCCAAGGGTAAGGCTTTTGTTAACTTGCTCTGTGAAGTAAGACTGAGGGCCCTCTCTCTTGGAAACAGGCAATGACAAAAGGGCGGCACGGTGGCGCAGCGGTAGAGTTGCTGCCTCACAGCGCCGGAGACCCGGGTTCGATCCTGACCACGGGTGCTGTCTGTACGGAGTTTGTACGTTCTCCCCGTGACCCGCGTGAGTTTTTCCCGGGTGCTCCGGTTTCCTCCCACACTCCAAAGCTGTGCAGGTTTCTAGATTGGTGGGAAGGAACTGCAGAAGCTGGTTTAAACCAAAGATAAACACAAAATGCTGGAGTAACTCAGCATGTCTGACAGCAGCTCTGGAGAAAAGCGATAGGTGATGTTTCGGGTTGAGATCCTTCCTTGGGTTTCGACCCGAAACATCACCTATTCCTTTTCTCCAGAAATGCCGTCTGACCCGTTGAATTATTCCAACTTTTTGTGACTATCTCAGGTTTCTAGATTAATTAGCCAGTAAAGGTTGTAAATTGTTCCTCGTGTGTGTAGGGCATGGTTAGTCAAGTCAAGTCACGTCAATTTTATTTGTACAGCACATTTAAAAACAACCCACGTTGACCAAAGTGCTGTACATCAGTTCAGGTACTAAGAAACGAACATACAATGGCACACAAACATAACAGCACATACATAAACAGTTCACAGCGCCCCCTCAGAGGGCCTGAAACGCTAGGGAGTAGAAATAGCTTTGGAGCCTGGACTTAAAGGAATCGATGGAGGGGGCAGTTCTGATGGGGAGAGGGATGCTGTTCCACAGTCTAGGAGCTGCAACCGCAAAAGCGCGGTCACCCCTGAGCTTAAGCCTAGACCGCGGGATAGTCAGTAGCCCCAAGTCGGCCGACCTGAGGGACCTGGAGATAGAGTGGTGGGTTAGAAGATTTTTGATATAGGGTGGGGGCAAGGCCGTTTAGGGCTTTGTATGTGAATAGGAGGATGTGTATGAGTTGTTGTTGTGGGCTCGGTGGGCCGAAGGGCATGTTTCCGCGCTGTATCTCTAAACTAAACTAAAACAGTATAATGCTTGAGCCGTGATCAGGAGGAGGCCATTCAGCCCATCTAGTCTGTGAGCACTGGAGACTCAAGGAACTGCAGATGCCGGTTTACACAAAAAATACACCAAGTGCTGGAGTAACACAGCGGGTCAGGCACCATCACTTGAGAATATGTGTCGGTGACATTTTAGGTTGAGAGCCGAGAAGGGAGATCCCACATTCCAAAGACATACAGGTTTTGTAGGATCTTTGGCTTCTGTAAATTGTAAATAGTCCCTAGTGTGTAGGATAGTGCTCGTTTACAGTTGATTGTTAGTCGGCATGGACTCAGAGGGCCAAAGGGCCTTGTTCCATGCTGTATCTCTAAAACCAAAAAAATTAAAACTAAGATAATGGGCTTTCATGGTCAGGTTAAGAACTCTACACCTAATAACAACTGGGACTAGAAATTGCCCCAAAGTGGCGACTCTGTGCACTGTCTCAGTGTACTGTTACTAGGGTTGCCAACTGTCCCGTATTAGCCGGGACATCCTGTACATTGGACTACATTGGTTTGCCCCGTACGGGACCGCCCTTCTCCCGTATTAGGCCCAGGGGCCGCTGTAGGCCCGGACAGTGTAGGCACGGAGGCACGGGCGCCGCCTAACGGAGGTTGCGTAGCAACCCGCCTCCCGGCCCGGGCGGCCGCCATTGGTGGAGCAGGAGCACGTGACCGCTGGCTGGGTGAGGTCACGTGGGGCGCGGGGCGGTGACGTCAACCGTTGTCCCTTATTTGGGAGTGAGAAAGTTGGCAACCCTAACTGCGACACACTTGTAGTGTATCTGAGATGCTTATCTAATATGTGTCTATGTGCTTATGTATAGTGATACTTGTACTGAACTGTATACAAAAATGAATGGCACTGTACCTCGGTACACGTGACAAAGAAAGTACCAGTGAACATTTCATAGGTTCATAAGTGATAGGAGCAGAATTAGGCCATTCGGCCCATCGTGTCCACTCCGCCATTCAATCATAGTGAATCTATCACTTCCTCCCAACCCCATTCTCCTGCCTTCTCCCCATAACCCCTGACACCCGCACTAATCAAGAATCTATCTACCTCTGCCTTAAAAATATCCACTGACTTGTGGCCTCCACAGCCATCTGTGCCAAAGAATTCCACAGATTCACCACCCTCTGACTAAAGAAATTCTTCCTCATCTCCTTCCTAAAGGAACGTTCTTTAATTCTGGGGCTGTGGCCTCTGGTCCTAGACTCTCCCACTAGTGGAAACATCCTCTCCACATCCACTCTATCCAAGCCTTTCACTATTCAGTAAGTTTCAATGAGGTCCCCCCTCATCCTTCCAAACTCCAGTGAGTACAGGCCCAGCGCTGACAAACGCTCATCATATCTTAATCCACTCATTCCTGGGATCGTTCTTGTAAACCTCCTCTGGACCCTCTCCAGAGCCAGCACATCCTTCCTCAGATACGGGGCCCAAACTTGCTCACAGTTACTCCAAATGCAGTTTCAACAGTGCCAGTGGATCACAATTTGAGAATAAGGGGTCGGCCATTTTGGACTGAGATGAGGAAAAAACATTTTCACCCAGAGAGTTGTGAATCTGTGGAATTATCTGCCACAGAAGGCAGTGGAGGCCGATTCACTGGATATTTTCAAGAGAGAGTTAGATATATCTCTTGGGGCGAACAGAATCAAGGGATATGGGGAGAAAGCAGGAGGGGGGTACTGATTTTGGATGATCAGCTATGATCATATTGAATGGCAGTGCTGGCTCGAAGGGTTGAATGGCCTCCTCCTGCACCTATTTTCTATGTTTCTATGTTTCTATGTTTATAGAGCCTCAGCATTACATCCCTGTTGTTGTATTCTAGCCGTCTTGAAATAAATGCTAGCATTGCTTTTTTTAGGGCTGGGAGTATTATGCGTGTGTGTGTGTGCATGTGTGTGTGTGTGTGTGTGTGTGTGTGTGTGTGTGTGTATGTGTATGTGCGTGTATGTGTGTGTGTGTGTGTGTGTGTGTGTGTGTGTGTGTGTGTGTGTGTGTGCGTGTGTGTGTGTGTGTGTGTGTGTGTGTGTGTGTGTATGTGTATGTGTGTGTGTGTATGTGTGTGTATGTGTGTGTGTATGTGCGTGTGTGTGTGTGCGTGCGTGCATGCGTGTGTGTGTGTGTGTGTATGTGTGTGTGTGTGTGTGTGTGTGTGTGTGTGTGTGTGTGTGTGTGTGTGTGCGCGTACGTGAGTGTGTGTGTGTGTGTGTGTGTGTGTGACAATAGACAATAGACAATAGGTGCAGGAGGAGGCCATTCGGCCCTTCGAGCCAGCACCGCCATTCAATGTGATCATGGCTGATCATTCTCAATCAGTACCCCGTTCCTGCCTTCTCCCCATACCCCCTGACTCCGCTATCCTTAAGAGCTCTATCCAGCTCTCTCTTGAATGCATTCAGAGAATTGGCCTCCACTGCCTTCTGAGGCAGAGAATTCCACAGATTCACAACTCTCTGACTGAAAATGTTTTTCCTCATCTCAGTGTGTGTGTGTGTGTGTGTGTGTGTGTGTGTGTCCAGCCACAGTCTCTAAGTTCCCTGCTGTTATTGCCCTGTGTGTGTACAGCATCTCATATTTCGCTTGGGCAGCCTACAGCCCAGTGGTATGAATATTGATTTCTCTTTCTTCAGGTAGCTCCGGCATTCCCTCTCTCTCCATCCCTCCCCCACCCAAGTCGCACCAGCTTCTCGTATTTACCCAACAAACAGCTAACTGTGGCCTGTTTCCTTTATCCTCGTTACTTGTTTGCATATCTTTCATTCATTGTTCTTTATCTCTCTACATCTCTACCACTCTCATGGTCTATGTCTCTCATTTCCTTTATCCCTAACCAGTCTGAAGAAGGGTCTCGACCCAAAACGTCACCCATTCCTTCTCTCCAGAGATGCTGCCTGTCCTGCAGAGTTACTCCAGCTTTTTGTGTCAATCTTCGGTTTAAACCAGCGTCTACATTGGAAAAAAAAAACAGAAAATAGGGGCAGGGGTAGGCCATTCGGCCCTTCGAGCCAGCACCGCCATTCAATGTGATCACGGCTGATCATCCACAATCAGTACCCCGTTCCTGCTTTCTCCCCGTATCCCTTGATCCCGTTAGCCCGAAGAGCTAAATCTAACTCTCTCTTGAAAACACATTAATGTGAAGAGGCCGGATCAAGGGATCAAAAAGCATTGGGCAGAAAATGCAAGGGTGGAAAGGAGTGGGCTAGGAGCACGGTTGCAAGGCCATTTGGAGGTGGAGATGGCAGCTGGTCTCAGATCTTTCTAATTCCTGACTTGTTCAGGTCACCCCTTTGCTCTGATGAGCCACATTAATGAATGAATTCAGGTGCCTCAATGCCCCGGTCTGTTTGCCGATGAAGGGATTTACAACACAAAGGTTCACAGGATCATTTAAATGGCGCGCAGAGCTTTAATAGACTTTAGGCTTCAGACATACAGTGGTGCCTTGGAGTAGAGTTGCTGCCTCACAGCGCCAGGGACCCGGGACCAATCCTGACCACGGGGTGCTGTCTGTACAGAGTTTGTACGTTCTCCCCGTGACCTGCGTGGGGTTTCTCCAGGTGCTCCGGTTTCCTCCCGCACTCCAAAGACATACAGGTTTGTAGGTTAATTGGCTTGATATAAATGTAAGATTGTCCCTAGTGGGTGTAGGATAGTGTTAGTGTGCGGGGATCGCTGGTCGGCGCGGACTCGGTGGACTGAGGGCTTGTTTCCACGTTGTATCTCAAAAACGAAAAAACTAAGATACAGCATAGAAACAGTCCCTTCGGCCCACTGGCTCCAGGCCAATCAGCGATCCCCGCACACTAACACTATCCTGCACACACTAGGCACAATTTACAATTTTTACCGAAGCCAATTAGCCCACAAACCTGCACGTCTTTGGAGTGTGGGAGGAAATCGGAGATTCCGGAAAAGACCCCACGCAGGTCACGGGGAGAACGTACAAACTCCGTACAGACAGCGGCCATTGTCAGGATCGAACCCGGCTCTCTGGTGCTGTGAGGCAGCAACTCTACCGCTGCAGAAGTTGAACAAACCTGGATTGTTTTCTCTGGACTGTCAGACGCTGAGGGCAGACCTCATAGAAGTTTATAAAAATAGATGGGGTAGACAGTCTGAACCTTTGACCCAGAGTGGAAATGTCAAGGTCTAGGGGGACACAGCTTTAAGGTGAGGGGGAGCAACGTTTAAGGGGAACTTTAAAGACCTAAACTGGGACCCATTCTTTTTCTTCAGAGATGCTGCCTGACCCGCTGAGTTACTCCAGCAGTTTGGGTCCATCTTTGGAATAAGCCAGCATCTATAAACTAGTGGTAGACACAAAAGGCTGGAGTAACTCAGCGGGTCAGGCAGCATTTCAGGAGAGGTGAAGTTTCGGGTCAAGACCCTTCTTCAGACTATAATCTAGTTCTTTGTTTCTCAAGTTTAAAGGGAATGTGTGGGCCAGATTTGTTTTTACACTGTGGGTGGTGGGTACATGGAACGTGCTGCTAGGGGTGGTGGTGGGGATAGATTAGAGATTAACCACCTTTAAATGATGAACAGGCTGTGAAATAGGCGCATGGATATGCAGGGAACGGAGGGATATGGATCATGTGCAGGTAGAGGAGGTGAGTTTAACGGCATCATGTTCAGCATGGACATTGTGGGCCGAATGGCCAGTTCCTGCGCTGTAGTTTTTCTTAGTCGTGCAACTCCGCGGAAAGCAACTTGGTTTAGGCTTAGGTTTAAGTTTTATTACTGTCACCTATGCCGAGGTGCAGTGAAATGTTTTTGTTTTGTACACTGTCCAAGCTGACCAGATGTAGGTAAACACAATCACGTCAAACTCAAGTGCAGGAGCTACAATGTTCAACGTCACAGCTCCATCCTGATTCACCAGCCGCACGCCTGCACATTTACAGTGGGCGTCACAGTGGCGCAGCGGTAGAGTCGCTGCCTTACAGCGCTCAGAGCGCCGGAGACCCGGGTTCCATCCCGACCACGGGTGCTTGTCTGTACGGAGTTTGTACGTTCTCCCCGTGACCTGTGTGGGTTTTCTCCGAGATCTTCAGTTTCTTCTCACGCTCCAAAGACGTGCAGGCTTGTCGGTTAATGGGCTTGGTATAAATGTAAAAAATATTGGCCCTAGTGCGTGTGTCGGGCAGTGTTAGTGTGCGGGGATCGCTGGTCGGCGCGGACTCGTTGGGCCGAAGAGCCTGTTTCCGCGCTGTATCTCTGAAATAAACTAAATTATTGTCACGTGCGCCAAGGTAGAGCGAAAGGTTTTGTGTTGTACGCTGCCCAAACAGATCCGACGTGAGTAAATACAATCCAGTCAAAGTCGAGTACAGGAGGCACATTATTCCACATTACAGCTCCATCCTGATTCTCCTGCCAGCCTCCTGCATATTTACAGCGGACAATTAACTTGCCACATCCAACATTTCTCTTTGGAACAACACCACGATCCCTCGAGGGACAAAGGATTATGAGATTGGTGAAGGCTGATCAACAAAGAACAGGGTAATTTAGCAGAGGTCTCAATTATGTGGGGCTGCGACTGAGAATTTAGTTAAGTTTAATATTGCCTTTGCTGTACTCCTGTTCTACGTTTTGTTGTATTATATTGTTGTTCTTAGCGTGGGGTGGGAGCTGCTTTACATCCTCGTTACACACCCTGGGTAGTTCTACGGAACTGGCAACTCCGAGGAAAAACTTTTTCAGTCAGAGAGTTGTGAATCTGTGGAATTCTCTGCGTCAGAAGGCAGTGGAGGCCAATTCTCTGAATGCATTCAAGAGAGAGCTAGATAGAGCTCTCAAGGATAGCAGAGTCAGGGGGTATGGGGAGAGGGCAGGAACGGGGTACTGATTGAGAATGATCAGCCAAGATCACATTGAATGGCGGTGCTGGCTCGAAGGGCCGAATGGTTTTTCCTCGTCTCAGTTCTAAATGGCCTACCCCTTATTCTTCAACTGTGGCCCCTTGTTCTGGACTCCCCCAACATTGGGAACATGTTTCCTGCCTCTAACGTGTCCAACCCCTTAATAATCTTATACGTTTCGATAAGATCTCCTCTCATCCTTCTAAATTCCAGCGTATTCAAGCCTAGTCGCTCCAGTCTTTCAACATATGATAGTCCCGCCATCCCGGGATTTAACCTCGTGAACCTACGCTGCACTCCCTCAATAGCAAGAATGTCCTTCCTCAAATTTGGAGACCAAAACTGCACACAGTACTCCAGGTGCGGTCTCACTAGGGCCCTGTACAACTGTAGAAGGACCTCTTTGCTCCTATACTCAACTCCTCTTGTTGTGAAGTCCAACATGCCATTGGCTTTCTTCACTGCCTGCTGTACCTGCATGCTTACTTTCAGCGACTGATATACAAGGACACCCAGATCTCGTTGAACGTCCCCTTTTCCCAACTTGACACCATTCAGATAATAATCTGCCTTCCGGTTCTTGCATTTGTTGAGTCTGGTGTTGCTTCCAGTATGTCAAGAGGAAGGTCCTTTAAAGGCCAATGTTTTTAAAAACCGTCACAGAACTGGGAGGGGGGGATGTCGTCGAGCCCAGACCCCTTCTCACCCCCGAAAACCGGGAACCAGTGCGGATGGCGGAGTGTAGTTGGCCCTGTGTGTTTCAATCAGGTTCCCCCTCGTTCTTCTAAACTCCAGCGAGTACAGGCCCAGTGCCGACAAACGCTCATCAAAGGTTAACCCACTCATTCCCGGGATCATTCTTGTAAACTGGTCCTTGTTTAACCAGCATTAATTTTCCTTGTGCAAGACAGAATTTACGTGGGGAGATATCGTATCTCAATGTCCGGGAGAGTCCGATAAATATTCCGTGGGTCTACGATGAGCAGACAGGAAAATAAAAGAGCACTCTGAATAAATCACTTGCTAACTAAACCATTTATCTTCCAATTGTCTGCATCCTCGTAATTCAAATGTGCGTTATCAATCATTTATCAAACTATTAATTGCAATGTGAAAGCATCAAAAGGGCAGATGAAAAGAAACTACGAACTGTGCACATTAAACGAAAACTATTTCCGATCTATGATAGATGAAGTGTAAGAAAATAACTGCAGGTGCTGGTACAAATCGAAGGTATTTATTCACAAAATGCTGGAGTAACTCAGCAGGTCTGGAAGCATCTCCGGAGAGAAGGAATGTTCCTGCCTGACCTGCTGAGCAGTCCGAAGAAGGGTCTCGACCCGAAACGTCGCCCATTCCTTCTCTCCTGAGATGCTGCCTGACCTGCTGAGTTACTCCAGCATTTTGTGAACATGACAGATGAAGGTTTCCATTAGTGGGAGAGTCTAGGACCACAGCCTCAGAATTAAAGGACGCACCTTTCGGAAGGAGATGAGGAGGAATTCCTTTAGTCAGAGGGTGGTGAACCTGTGGAATTCTTTGCCGCAGAAGGCTGTGGAGGCCACAAGTCAGTAAATATTTTTCAGGCAGAGTTAGATTGATTCTCGATTAGTACGGGTATTAGGGGTTATGGGGAGAAGGCAGGAGAATGGGGTTAGGAGGGAGAGATAGATCAGCCATGATTGAATGGCGGAGTAGACTTGATGGGCCGAATGGCCTAATTCTGCTCCTATCGCTTATGATCTTGTAAGGATCAACTGGTGACAATGCGGAAACTCAGAATCCCGAGGAAGGAATCAAGGTCTATGAACAAGTTGAACGGGCTGAGAACAACGTTTTGGTCAACTCTACCAGCAAGTCTCACATTAATCTACCATTTACAAAGTAGCATCTATCACTACTCTCCCCAACTTACATTGAAATACTGGTTTTACAGAGACAGAGAGAGAGGGAGAGATAGAGACAGAGGGAGAGAGAGAATCAGAGAGTCAGAGACATAGAAACATAGAAAAATAGGTGCAGGAGTAGGCCATTCGGCCCTTCGAGCCAGCACCCCCATTCAATATGATCATGGCTGATCATCTACAAAATCAGTACCCCGTTCCTGCTTTCTCCCCATATCCCTTGATTCCGTTATCCCTAAGAGCTAAATCTAACTCTCTCTTGAAAACATCCAGTGAATTGGCTTCCACTGCCCTCTGTGGCAGAGAATTCCACAGATTCACAACTCTCTGGGTGAATTTTTTTTTTTCCTCATCTCAGTCCTAAATGGCCTACCCCTTATTCTTAAACTGTGACCCCTGGTTCTGGACTCCCCCAATATTGCGAACATTTTTCCTGCATCTCGCCTGTCCAATCCTCTAACAATTTTTTATGTTTCCTCTCATCCTTTGAAATTCCAGAGAAGACAAGCCCAGTCGACCCATTCTTTCAACATATGTCAGACCCGCCATCCCGGGAATTAACCTGGTGAACCTGCGCTGCACTCCCTCAATAGCAATAATGTCCTTCCTAAAAATTAGGAGACCAACATTGCACACAATACTCCAGGTGCGGTCTCACAAGGGCCCTGTACAACTGCAGTAGGACCTCCTTGCTCCTGTACTCAAATCCTCTCGCAATGAAGTCCAACATGCCATTAGCTTTTTTCACTGCCTGCAGTACCTGCATGCTTACTTTCAGTGACTGATGTACAAGGACACCCAGGTCTCGTTGCACCTCCCCTTTACCTAATCTGACACCATTGAGATAATAATCTGCCTTCCTGTTCTTGCCACCAAAGTGGATAACCTCACATTTATCCACATTATACTGCATTTGCCATGCATCCGCCCACTCATCCAACCTATCCAAGTCACCCTGCAGCCTCATAGCATCCTCCTCGCAGCTCACACTGCCACCCAGCTTTGTGTCATCCGCAAACTTGGAGATGTCACACTTAATTCCATCGTCTAAATCGTTAATCGTTAATTGTAAATAACTGGAGTCCCCGCACCGAGCCTTGCGATTTGTCCCACCCCGGTCATCCATTCCTCTCCCTGCTCTTGTACAGAAGTTGCAAAATTGTCCCTATTGTGCAGAATAGTGTTGGTGTACGGGGTGATCGCTGATCGGCGTGGACACGGTGGGCCGACCAGCGATGTCAACTAAACGAAACACGAGGAAATAGGCCACCTGCAACCCTCAAGTGATTCCTAGCTGATCAATAATTCCTGTTCTACACATAAATCCTTCACCCTATGATTAGGTCCCAGCCCATAGGTGCTTATTATTCTAGTCATGAACCCCAGAACTTTCAATTAGTTTAACAATCTGTACTGATGTGGGGTATAAGTTATTCTATAAGAAACCTACAAATCCCTTAAGAAAATTAAGTAACTTTTTTCTATATATAATCAATAGATAACAGACAATTAGTGCAGGAGAAGGCCATTCGGCCCTTCGAGCCAGCACCGCCATTCGAGCCAGCACCGCCATTCGAGCCAGCACCGCCATTCGCTGTGATCATGGCTGATCGTCCACAATCAGTACCCCGTTCCTGCCTTCTCCCCACACCTCCTGACTCCGCTATCTTTAAGAGCTCTATCTAGCTCTCTCTTGAAAGCATCCAGGGAATTGGCCTCCACTGCCTTCTGAGGCAGAGAATTTCACAGCTTCACAATTCTCCGTTCTAAATGGCCTTCCCCTTTTTCTTAAACTGTTGCCCTTGGTTCTGGACTCCCCCAACATTAACCATATAACCATATAACAATTACAGCACGGAAACAGGCCCGTTCGGCCCTACCAGTCCACGCCGACCACTTTCTCTGACCTAGTCTCATCTACCTGCTCTCAGACCATAACCCTCCAATCCCCTCCCATCCATATACCTATCCAATTTACTCTTAAATAATAAAATCGAGCCTGCCTCCACCACTTCCACCGGAAGCTCATTCCATACAGCCACCACTCTCTGAGTAAAGAAGTTACCCCTCATGTTGCCCCTAAACTTTTGTCCCTTAATTCTGAAGTTATGTCCCCTTGTTGGAATCTTCCCCACTCTCAAAGGGAAAAGCCTACCCACGTCAACTCTGTCCGTCCCTCTTAAAATTTAAAAAACCTCTATCAGGTCCCCCTTCAACCTTCTACGCTCCAAAGAATAAAGACCCAACCTGTTCAACCTCTCTCTGTAGCTTAAGTGCTGAAACCCAGGCAACATTCTAGTAAATCTCCTCTGTACCCTCTCCATTTTGTTGACATCCTTCCTATAATTTGGCGACCAGAACTGCACACCATACTCCAGATTCGGCCTCACCAATGCCCTGTACAATTTTAACATTACATCCCAACTTCTATATTCGATGCTCTGATTTATAAAGGCAAGCATACCAAACGCCTTCTTCACCACGTTCTCCCCGTGACCTGCGTGGGTTTCCTCCGGGTGCTCCGGTTTCCTCCCACACTCCTGAAGATGTGCAGAATTGTAGGTTAATCGGCCCTCTGCAGTTTGACCCCTCGTGTGTAAGGAGTGGATGAGAAAGTGGGATAACATGGAACTAGTGATAAAGGATGATCGCTGGTCGGCGTGGAGTGTGGGCCGAAGGGCCTGTTTCCGTGCTGTATCTCTAAACGAAACTATACTAAACTGAAGAAGGCTGCTGTAATCTGGTACAAAACAAGGTCAAATTGAGTTTTGCAGATGCTTCCCATTGCAGATATTACACAGGATTCCTCCCACATCCTAAAAACGTGTGGGTTTGTAGGTTAATTGTGTCGGAAAAAAACTGCAGATGCTGGTTTAAATCGAAGGTAGACACAAAATGCTGGAGTAACTCAGCGGGTCAGGCAGCGTCTCTGGAGAGAAGGAATCGGTGACATTTCGGAGACCCGAAACGTCACCCATTCCTTCTCTCCAGAGATGCTGCCTGACCCGTTGAGTTACTCCAGCATTTTTTGTCTGCCTTTGTAGGTTAATTGTTTTTTTTGTTGTAAATTGACCCCTAGTCTGCAGGGAGTGGATGAGAAAGTGGGATAACATAGAACTAGTGTGAATGGGTCGGCATAGACCCGGTGGGCCGAAGGGCCTGTTTCCATGCCGTATCAATCAATCAATTGATCAATATCTGTTATTCCATCTATAACCTGAACTCTATCTCCAACCAAATGCCTCAATCAGATTCCACACTGTAACTCACACCGAGATATCTGTGGTTCTACATTTAAATCCCCCAAATCCTCTCGATTCGCTTTTCTGTCGGGCGGTCACAGTGGCGCAGCGGTAGAGGTGCTGCCTAACAGCGAATGCAGCGCCGGAGACCCGGGTTCAATCCCGATTACGGGCGCTGTCCGTACGGAGTTTGCACGTTCTCCCCGTGACCTGCGTGGGCTTTCTCCGAGATCTTCGGTTTCCTCCCACACTCCAAAGACGTGCGGGTTTGTCGGTTAATTGGCTTGGTAAATGTAAACATTGTCCCTAGTGTGGGTGTTGGGATGGTGTTAGTGTGCGGGGATCGCTGGTCGGCGCGGACCCGGTGGGCCGAAGGGCCTGTTTCCGCGCTGTATCTCTAAGCTAAACTTATTCTGGGCATCTGTTCTTCTCAATAAATCTTCAGTCCTTTGGTGCTTTAGACGAGGTGATCTTTAGCGGCGAGACCCAGGGTGATTGCTGATGAAAACATTATTTAAATATTGGCAGGGCTGGAAAGGTTTGCAAATCCCCAGTGGCTTGGTGATGTGACTCTGCTCATCATCTACAGCCTGGAGATGCAGGCTCTATTCAAAGAACAATGACGCCCTGTCTCAGGCGGGATGAACCATTAATGTCAGGGCCTGTGGTGTTAGACTAACATACCTGTCATTGAGAGCAGTCCCCTCCAGGGGGAATTCACAGTCCTTTGCTGTGTCTCCAATCAAACCGTGAGCTATGAACAACGAGGGGGGAGGCATGTGTGGGAGAGGGGAGTGGGAAGAGAGAGTTAGATTTCGTTCTTAGATCTAACGGAATCAAGGGATACGGCCATTTAGGACTGAGACAAGGAAAAACATTTTTACCTGGAGAGTTGTGAATCTGTCAGAATTCTGTGCTGCAGAAGGCAGTGGAGGCCGATTCACTACATGTATTCAAGAGAGAGTTAGATTTAGCTCTTAGAGCTAAGGGAATCAAGGGGTATGGGGAGAAAGCAGGAACGGGGTACTGATTTTTGGATGATCAGCCATGATCATATTGAATGGCGGTGCTGGCTCGAAGGGCTGAATGGCCTACTCCTGCACCTATTTTCTATGTTTCTATGTTTCTATGTGTCCTTTAATTCTGAGGCTGTGGCCTCTGGTCCTAGACTCTCCCACCAGTGGAAACATCCTCTCCACATCCACTCTATCCAGGCCGCTCACTGTAAGTTTCAATAAGGTTCCCCCCCATCCTTCTAAACTCCAGCGAGTGCAGTCCCAGAGCCGACAAACGCTCATCATTTGTTAACCCTCTCATCCCCGGGATCATTCTTGTATAGCTTGTGAACTCACCGAGGCTTGCCCTTGGATATTGGTCTTGGGCTTGGTTTATTATCGGGGCGCGTGGCGCGGCGGTAGAGCTGCTGCCTCACGGCACCAGGGACCCGGGTTCGATCCTGACTACGGGTGCCGTGACCACGTGGGTTTTCTCCGGGTGCTCTGGTTGCTTCCCACATTCCAAGGGTGCGCAGGTTTGTAGGATAATTGGCTTCTCTATATTGTTCCAAGTGTGTAGGACTGTCACCTTGTGGTGGTGGTGGAGAAGCTCGTGTGGTCCTGAGATCCCGAGGGCGCTGCCGTCTGGAGCCAGGCTCCTGGTAGGGTCACCCGTGCCGGTAAGGTCGAGGGGGAGGGAGGTCCCTGACAAAGAGCGATCCAACTAAGCCCTCAATGGTGGAACAGGCGGAGGGAGGATGGCGGCTGACTTTAGTGGAGCGTCACAACGGCTGGGAAGGCGGATGGATGAAGGCTGCAGCAGAAAAGGGTCCCCGGTCGTCTTGGACTCCACGCCACTGGATCCTGACCCAGATCTGTCAAGGACCGTGTGGTGGCTGTCTGTGCACCAGTCTCCCCACGTTAAACAAAGTCACGCACAGGGCGTCCGACCCTACGGAGAGGACAGTCACACTCGCTTCCAGTGACCGCCGATGATGATGTTAGGATAGTGCCAGATAGTGCCAGTGATGGTAGGATCGTGCCAGGGCCATTTAAAACTGAGGTGAGAAGGAACTTATTCACCCCGAGAGTCGTGAATTTGTGGAATTCTCTGCCACAGAGGGCAGTGGAGGCCGATTCACTGGATGAATTTAAGAGAGAGTTAGATAGAGCTCTAGGGGCTAGCGGAATCAAGGGATGTGGGGAGAAGGCAGGCACGGGTTACTGATTGAGAATGATCAGCCATGATCACATTGAATGGTGGTACTGGCTCGAAGGGCCGAATGGTCTCCTCCTGCACCTATTTTCTACGTTTCTGTTTCAATATGGGGTGATCACTGGTCAGCACGGACTCAGTGGGCCGAAGGCCCCTGTTTCAACGCTGTATCTCTAAAGTCTAAAGTCGTGGCACGCTTGGATTTCGTCCTCTCAAGGAAGTGAGCTCACTTCCTCACCCCCTCAACACCTTCGCTCAGTCCACCTTAACCAACCTGATCTCCGGGTGGCTGAGCACTTCAACTCCCCCTCCCACTCCCAGTCTGGCCTTTCTGTCATGGGCCTCCTCTAGTGACATAGTGAGGCCCACCGGAAATTGGAGGAACAGCACCTCATATTTCGCTTGGGCAGCTTGCAGCCCAGCCGTATGAACATCCACTTCTCCAACTTTAGATAGTTCCTCTGTCCCTCTGTTCCCCTCCCTCTTCTCAGTTCTCCCTCTATCTTCCTGTCTCCACCTATATCCTTCCTTTGTCCCGCCCCCTGACATCAGTCTGAAGAAGGGTCTCGACCCGAAACGTCCCCCATTCCTTCTCTCCTGAGATGCTGCCTGACCTGCTGAGTTACTCCAGCATTTTGTGAATAAATACCTTCGATTTGTACCAACATCTGCAGTTATTTTCTTTCACTTACACCCCCGGTGACAATATCGGTTTAGGTTTGCGGTAGGTTTATTGTTGTCACGTGTCCTGAGGTACAGTGAAAAGCTCTGTTTTACATGCCATCAGATTGGATAATACTACACATAATCGCACTCAAGTCAAACTCAAGTATAATAGGTCGAGCAAAGATACAGAGTGCAGTATATAGTCCTCATTGCAGCACATCAGTTCCACAGACAAAGTCCAATGTCCGCAATGGTTTAGAGGTGAATAAGACTGTACCCTGGCTTATGAAAAGACCATTCTACCATACCACCTTCTACCTCATTGGAGACCCTTGGACTATCTTCAATCAGACTTTTCTGGGCTTCATCTTGCACTAAACGTCATTCCCTTTATCCGGTAAATGTGCACTGTGGGCGGCTCGATTGTGGCCGGTGTGGGCAAGACAGGCTGAAGGTCCTGTTTCCGTGCTGTAAGACTATGACTCCATTCTCTAATTGTTTGCAGGCCTGTTATGCTGCTGCAAGTAGACCCTGTTGCAAGTAAATGATGTTCCCTTTATCCTGTATCTGTAAACTGTGGTCGGCTCGATTGCAACCACGCATCGTCTTTCCGCTGACTCGCTAGCATGCAACAAAGAGCTTTTCACTGTAGCTCAGTACGCATGACACTAAACTAAACTATTGGAAACTTGATAACAGAGGGGAAGAAGCTGTTATAGAAGATTCTATGGGGAACACATCTCCTACGGTTGCAGGGGAAGGTACCTGGGAGATGGTAGTATGGGTGGGAAAGGATGAGTTGACATGAATGAAATGGACTGTAACCACTCATTTCAATGCTACAGGCTTCTACGATTCTACCGTGACACAGTGGCGTAGCGGTAGAGTTGCTGCCACACAGCGCCAGAGACCCAGGTTCGATCCCGACTACGGGTGCTATCTGTACAAAGTTTGTACGTTCTCCCCGTGACCTGCGTGGGTTTTCGCTGAGGGTCTCCGGTTTCCCCCCACACTTCAAAGACGCACAGGTTTGTAGGTTAATTGGCTTTGTGCAATTGTAAGTTGTCCCTAGTGGGTGAAGGATAGTGTTTAGTGTGCGGGGATCGCTGGTCGACGCGGATCCGGTGGGCCGAAGGGCCTGTTTCTGTGCTGTATCTCTAAACTAAATTAAACTATGATGTGCTGCCTCAGAAGGACAGCCAACATTACCAGAGACAAACTCCACCCTCATTTCCCTCTTGCGATCGGAAGGAAGATTCAGGAGTCTGAAAACCATGATTACCGAGTTCAAGAATCGCTTCTTCCCAACTGCTATCAGGCTCTCAAACATATGAACAGAACATAAACATAGCACAAAAAGTAAGGAAATTTGTGTTTGGTAGATTATTTCTTTGTTGTAACAATGCTTCTTGGCAATAAATCTTATACCTTTGGAAAGCCTGTTTATTTCCCTTTTAAATGGTGCCACATTTGTAAGGAACATGCATTTGTGGGATGAGCAGCAGAGCTGAGTATATGGGTTGCGCCCATGAAAAATGTGCCAAATCTTCTCTGCCAAGGCCAAACAGCTTATTCTGCTGTTGCTATTGACTCTTGTTTTGAGCTTCTGGTACCCCCAGGTGCTGACAATCAGGTGCCTCGTTGGCTGACTTGCGGCAAATGCTGGTTGAAGAATGGGATGCCATCCCACAACAGTGTGTGACCAGGCTGGTGACCGGCATGAGGAGGAGGTGCCAGGCTGTTGTGGCTGTGTATGGTTCTTCCACACGCTACTGAGGCTCCTGTTTATTAAATGAATAAATTGTTAAATTGCCAATATGTCTTGTTTCTTCAGACTTCAATCATCCAATCCACCAAACAACACCGAACAAGAGTTAATGGCAGAATAAGCTGTTTGGCATTGGCAGAGAAGATTTGGCACATTTTTCATGGGCGCAACCCACATACTCAGCTCTGCTGCTCATCCCACAAATGCATGTTCCTTACAAATGTGGCACCATTTAAAAGGGAAATAAACAGGCTTTCCAACGGTATAAGATTTATTGCCAAGAAGCATTGTTACAACAAAGAAATAATCTACCAAACACAAATTTCCTTACTTTTTGTGCTATGTTTTAGTTCATTTGTTAGTCTCTTGTAGTGCTCTTGAACACAACACAACACAACACTAACCAACCAACTATGGACTGACTGAGGTTGCACTATGAACTGGGCTTTTGTATCGGTTATTCAATTTATTTAATTTTTGGTTATTATATACATAGAGATACTGCACAATAATGAGGCCCCGCAGCCCACCGAGTTTGCACCGCCCAGCGATCCCACATTGAGCATGTGCTCTGCACACACACACACACTCATGCACAAATAGGCATGCAACACACACACACACACACACACACACACACACACACACACACACACACACACACTGCAGCATATTCCCACGACGTACTGCCCTCCCCCTCCCTCTCCCGTCAGGATCCCTGTTTCTCATGGCTCTGCCCACCATTCTCTCCTCACTACCGAGGGTCTTACACGGTGGGGCGATCCCATCTCATTCTCTGCCTCCCAGTGGAGCGTGGCAGGGGGTTGGTTCAGCTGCCGGGGGTGGGCCGGTGGGGGGGGGGGGGTCTCAGATCTCTGCTCCAACCTGTCCCTCTTCTGGGCAGCTTATTGTTTTTGAAATTCAATTTAATGCTGGAATAAATTAACAGGGAGGGGCCATCGCTGGAGTGCCCGGGGGGGGGGAAAGAGAGATTTCATTACATGTGAGGGTGTTTGTCTGCCTGTCTGCTCACACAAGCGATCGTATCTCTGAAGTGATACCGACAGAATTTTAACTGACTGGAGATTCCCGTGTACAGAAAGGCAAATCCGGTTAGAGGGGAACAATCTCTGGCCTGATTTAGATTGACGTTATCAACACCAGTAAAAGAACTGCAAGTGCACCAGGGTGAGAAGGAGTCAATAGAAGGATAAGTACATAAGCATAATATATATTATATTAATCATATTACATTCCATTGTTATGTTATATTACATTATATTGCATCATATGATGTTATATTATATTACAAGGGTCTCGACCTGAACTGTCACCCATCCCTCCTCTCCAGAGATGCTGCCTGTCCCGCTGAGTTACTCCAGCATTTTGTGTCTATCTTAGCTTAATTTAGTTTAGTTTAGTGATACAGCGTGGAAACAGGCCCTTCGGCCCATCCAGTCCACTCCAACCAGCGATCCCCTCATATTAACACTATCCTACACATGCTGGGGACAATTTATACTTATGTCAAATCAATTAGCCTGCAAACGTGTACGTCTTTGGAGATAGACACATAAAGATGGAGTAACTCAGCGGGACAGGCAGCATCTCTGGAGAGAAGGAATGGGTGACGTTTCAGGTTGGGACCCTTCTTCAGACTGGTTAGCGATAAGGGAAACGAGAGACCTAGACGGTGATGTGGGGAGATAAAGAACAACGAATGAAAGAAATGCAAAAAAGTAATGTAGGAAAATAACTGCAGATGCTGGTACAAATCAAATGTATTTATTTCACAAAATGCTGGAGTAACTCAGCAGGTCAGGCAGCATCTCAGGAGAGAAGGAATGGGTGACGTTTCGGGTCGAGACCTTTCTTCAGACTCATTCAGTCTGAAGAAGGGTCTCGACCCGAAACGTCACCCATTCCTTCTCTCCTGAGATGCTGCCTGACCTGCTGAGTTACTCCAGCATTTTGTGAATAAATACCGCTGGGGTGTAAGCTGCCCAAACGAAATATGAGGTGCTGTTCCTCCAATTTGCGCTGGGCCTCACTCTGACAATGGAGGAGGCCCAGGACAGAAAAGTCAGTGTGGGAATGGGAGGGGGTTGGGGGGGGGGGGGTTAAAAGAGCTGAGCCACCTGGAGATCAGGAAGGTTAAGGCGGACTAACTAAGGAGGTTAACTAGTCGTCGATGTTTTGTTCAAGACCAGTGAATTGGGGCTGGATCTTTTATGGTGCCTTTGTCAAGAAAATTAAAATGTTCCTGCATTCTAATGCCTGTAGTCTCTTTGTGGAGTGCAAGATAAAACTGCAAATTAATCGGATTATGAAGCGTTTGAATTGCATCGAACCCCCAAGGCATTAGGTATTCCAAACTTCATAATAGTTCAACCGACTGGTTTCATTTCTCCACTCTAATCAAATTAAAATCTTAATGAACACCTACCTCGTTTTATCTTCATTTAATTCGCAGCATGAAGTCCCTGACCTATTGTTTTCCAGAGAGAATTCACTTGTCGGAATGAAAAACTCTCAGGGAAATTACGAATGTTCTCAGGATCAGCTCTGTTATCGGACTTCCGAACGCTCCTCGAACGAACTGGGGTGCTGTCCGATTCACCTCAACCCCATTGCGGGCACTAGACTCCATCTACACTTCACGTTGCCATGGAAACCAGCCAACATTGTCAAAGGCTTATACCACCCTGGCCGTTCCTTCCTCTCTCTGCTTCCCGTCCAGCAGAAGAAGTCACGGGGAGAACGTACAAACTCCGTGCAGGCAGCACCCATAGTCGGGATCGAACCCGGGTCTCTGGCGCTGTGAGGCAGGAACTCTACCGCTGTGCCACCGAGCCACCCAGTGTTCTGGTCTCCTCCCACATCCCAAGGGGGTCTGTTTTCATGTCGTGTTTCCAAACAAACCCAGGAACATGGATAGGAAACATTTATCAATCATTCACAATTGCAATAATATGTTGTATAAGAAAATAACTGCAGGTGCTGGTACAAATCGAAGGTATTTATTCACAAAATGCTGGAGTAACTCAGCAGGTCAGGCAGCATTTCAGGAGAGAAGGAATGGGTGACGTTTCGGGAGAACCGAAACGTCACCCATTCCTTCTCTCCTGAGATGCTGCCTCACCTGCTGAGTTACTCCAGCATTTTGAGAACAATTACAATAATACTTTATTAACCAAGTATGTTTTGCAACATACGGGGAACTTCATTTGCCGTACAGTCATAACAATAAAAAGCAACAGGACACACAAAATACATTTTAACATGAACATCCCCCACAGTGACTCCTCCACATTCCTCACTGTGATGGAAGGCGAAACAAAGTTCAATCTCTCCCTTCTTTGTCCTCCAGCGGTCGGAGGCCTCGAGCCTTCCGTTGACGGGATGATCTTGACTCCCATAGCCGGCGATGGGCCTTCCTCGTCCGGGCGATCAAGCTCCTGCATCGGGGGGGGGGGGGGAATCTCAGCTTCCCCGCGCCGAGCGATCTATCCCCGGGTCCGGACTAGTCGAACGTCGTGTGGCTTTTGGAGCTCCCGACCGGTCTCAACCTGTGAGCTCTGTGATGTTGAAGTCCGCAGGCCGCGGTTGGAGCGTCTATCCCAGGCAAGGGATCGCACGCTCAGATGGTAAGTCCACGCCCAGCGGGGGCTGAAAGTCAGTCCCGAGCAAGGCCACCAGCTCCACGATGTTAGGCCGCAGAGCGACCGGAGATACAATCCGGAAAACAATCACAACTCCGGAAAAGATCGAAAGAGATCGAAAAAATGTTTCCATGCTGTACGACTCTATGACTACCAGGAAACTCATATTTGTAGAAATAAGGACCTGCAGATACTGGTTTACAAAAGATGGCACAAAGTGCTGTCGTAACTCAATGGGTCAGGCAACATCATTGGAGAACATGGTTAGGGGACGTTTCGGGTCGAAAACCTTTCTTCATAGACAATAGACAATAGGTGCAGGAGGAGGCCATTCGGCCCTTCGAGCCAGCACCGCCATTCAATGTGATCATGGCTGATTATTCTCAATCAGTACCCCGTTCCTGCCTTCTCCCCATACCCCCTGACTCCGCTATCCTTAAGAGCTCTATCCAGCTCTCTCTTGAATGCATTCAGAGAATTAGCCTCCACTGCCTTCAGAGGCAGAGAATTCCACAGATTCACAACTACCTGACTGAATACTCTTTGCCTTCCTGAGAGTTCAATTCAGCATTAGGATAGAGGCACTGTGGCGTAGCGGTAGAGCTGCTGCCTTACAGCACCACAGACAGGAGCTCAAACCTCACTACTGGTGCTGTTTGTACGGAGTTTGGACGTTCTCTGCGTGACCATGTGGGTTTTCTCCAGGCGCACCGATTTCCTCCCACACTCGAAACACATACAAGATAGCAGGTTAATTGGCTTCGGTAAAGATTGTAAATTGTCCCTGGTGTGTAGGATAGTTCTAGCGTAAGGGGTGATTGCTGGTTGGCGTGGACTCGGTGGGCCGAAGGGCCTGTTTCCACGCAGTTTCGCTATCACTACAGTATACCAAACCTGATCCAGGATAATTAATAGTTCGGCTTAGTTTATTGTCATGTGTACCGAGGTACAGTGAAAAGCTTTTTGTTGCGTGCTAACCAGTCAGCGGAAAGACAATACATGATTACAATCGATCCATTTACAGTGTACAGATAATAGACATAGACAATAGGTGCAGGAGCAGGCCATTCGACCCTTCGAGCCAGCACCGCCATTCAATGTGATCATGGCTGATCATTCTCAATCAGTACCCCGTTCCTGCCTTCTCCCCATACCCCCTGACTCCGCTATCCTTAAGAGCTCTATCTAGCTCTCTCTTGAATGCATTCAGAGAATTGGCCTCCATTGCCTTCTGAGGCAGAGAATTCCACAGATTCACAACTCTCTGACTGAAACAGTTTTTCCTCCGTTCTAAATGGCCTATCCTTATTCTTAAACTGTGGCCCCTTGTTCTGGACTCCCCCAACATTGGGAACATGTTTCCTGCCTCTAACGTGTCCAATCCCTTAATAATCTTATACGTTTCGATAAGATCCCCTCTCATCCTTCTAAATTCCAGTGTATACAAGCCTAGTCGCTCCAGTCTTTCAACATACGACAGTCCCGCCATTCCGGGAATTAACCTAGTAAACCTACGCTGCACGCCCTCAATAGCAAGAATATCCTTCCTCAAATTGGGAGACCAAAACTGCACACAGTACTCCAGGTGCGGTCTCACTAGGGCCCTGTACAACTGCAGAAGGACCTCTTTGCTCCTACATGAATACTTCAACTTCTTAGGCCCCCTTGGTCATGGCTGACCATGGGTGATGCATCCTAGTTGGCTGCTTGCTCCACACCTCGGCTAGAGCAGCGTTGCTTGTGGCTGAAGAGACCAATGTGGGAGTGACGGTCTCTGTGGCAAAGGTCACATTTGTGTGTGGTCTCTGGTGTGTTGACGTTGCTGCGCTCCTTTCTGCGTGCCCGCTTGTCTGCCGCTGCGTTCATCAGTTTCTCTTCCCCCGTTTTGAGATGTTGGTTCAGGTTACCTCTCCACCTCATGCGGTCAGCTGCAAGGCTCTCCCAGGACTCCACATCGTCGTCAAGCGCCTTCGAATCTCCCTTGCAGACATCCTTGTAACGTAGCTGGGGGCAGCCGATGGTTCTCCTCCCAGATGTCAGCTCTCCGTAGAGGATGTCTTTTGGAATACGGCCATCCTCCATGCGGTGGACATGGCCCAGCCACCGCAGCCTGCGCTCCCTGAGTAGAGTGTACATACTCGGAAGGCCAGCGCCAGACAGAATCTCGGCGTTGGACACTCTGTCTTGCCAGGATATACCCAGGATACGGCGGATGCTTCTAAGGTGGAAAGTGTTGAGTCTTCTCTCCAGTCTGGCGTATGTAGTCCATGTCTCACTGCCTTACAGCAGCGCGCTGTTGACACAGGCATTGTAGACTGCTATCTTTGTCTTCACTGTCAGCTTTGGGTCGGTCCACACTCGAGTTGTGAGGCGAGCGAGAGTTGTAGCTGCCTTCCCGATCATCTTGTCAATCTCTGTGTCCAAGGAGAGGTTGTCGGTGATGGTGGAGCTGAGGTACGTGAACTGATGGACGGCATCAAGTTCGTAGTCGTCGATGGTGATGACAGGCAGTGCCTCTGTATCCTGTCCCAGGACGTTCGTCTTCTTCAGGCTGATGGTCAGCCCAAAGTCCTTGCAAGCCCAATAGAAGCGGTCCATCAGTGACTGTAGTTCCCGCTGGGCGTGGGACACAACTGCTGCATCATCGGCGAACAACATGTCTCTGATACATGATAAGGGAATAACTTTTAGTGCAAGGTAAAGCCAGCAAGTCCGATCAAGGATAGTCCGAGGGTCACCAATGAGGTAGATAGTAGTTCAGGATTGCTCTCTGGTTGTGGTAGGATGATTCAGTTGCCTGATAACAGCTGGGAAGAAACTGTTCCTGAATCTGGAGGGATCTAATAGATTGTTCTCCAAGAGGAGTACAATCAGCACAGTGGTGCAGTGGTAGAGTTGCCGCCTTACAGCGAATGCAGCACCGGAGACCCGGGTTCCATCTTGACTACGGGTGCTGTCTGTACAGAGTTTGTACGTTCTCCCCGTGACCTGCGTGGGTTTCCTCCCACACTCCAAAGACGTGCAGGTTTGTAGGTTAATCGGCTTGGTAAATGTAAATATTCTCCCTAGTGGGTGTAGGATAGTGTTAGTGTGCGGGGATCGCTGGTCGGCGCGGACCCAGTGGGCCGAAAGGGCCTGTTTCCGCGCTGTATCTCTAAACTAAACTAAAGTGGACAGAATCAGTCAGGAAATGCTGTATTCCAAGCACAGCTTACACTAAAGAAAATCGCCTTGTGCTGGCTGTCCTGAACTCATCTCACAGCACGGTAGGTGTGACAGATCTCAAAGCTTCTAATTACAGAGAGAAAAGGGGAAAGTCACACCTGCAAGCAAGTATTGATCGTCACTTTCAAACGAAAAGTGGAACAGACTGCACTTGTCAACGTTTATTGATCTCCCCCCGCCACGCCGGTCAGCTGTCCGCTTTATAAAACCGATGAGAAAAAGGTGCAAGCAGGAGTTTCACGCAAACAATGGCAGAAACCACAGGATAATTCACACAATAGACGCGCATTTCTATTGTGCCTTTCACCTCTCTCACGGCACACATCGTCAAGCGATCTGCAAATTACCTTCTGAACTGTTTTCACCAACGTGAGACAAGTGGCACTAAAGCTACACACAGCAAGACCCAACAAATAGCACTGTACTAATGTACAGCTAGATAGAGCTCTTAAGGATAGCGGAGTCAGGGGGTATGGGGAGAAGGCAAGAACGGGGATACTGATTGAGAATGATCAGCCATGATCACATTGAATGGCGGTGCTGGATCGAAGGGCCGAATGGCCTACTCCTGCACCTATTGTCTATACATGCCCCATCCACACTAGTCCCACCTGCCTGCGTTTGGCCCATATCCCTCCAAACCTGTCCTATGCATGTGCCCGTCCAAATGTTCTTTCAATGTTTTCGTATCCACCTCCTCTGGCAGTTCATTCCAGACACCGATCACCCTCACTTCCTACTAAATCTTTCCCCTCTCATCTTAAACCTATGTCCTCTAGTTCTTGATTCACCTATCGTGAGAAACGTCTGTAGATTCACCTTGCCTGTGTCACTTGTGATTTTATACACTTGTACGAGATCACCCTTTATTTCCCAAGGAATAAAGTCCTGGTCTTCTCAACCGTGCCCTATAACTTGGTCCTTCGAGTCATGGCCACATCCTCATAAATCGTCACTGCCCTCTTTCCAGCTGAATGGCATCTTTCATCTCGCGGAGTGAACGAAACTGAACACAATACTCCCAGTGTGGCTTCACCAACATCCTGTACAACTGCAGTACACCGGTCAGCCAAAACATTATGACCACTGACGAGTGAAGTGAATAATACTGGTTTTCTAGTTGCAGTGGCACCTGTCAAGGGGTGGGATATATTAGGCAGCAAGTGAACAGTCAGTTCTTGAAGTTGACGTGTTGGATGCCGGAGAAATGGGCAGGAGTAAAGACCTGAGCGACTTTGACAAGGGCCAAATTGTTATGGCCAGATGACTGGGTCAGAAAATCTCTGAAACGGCAAGGCTTGTGGGGTGCTCCCAGTCAGCAATGGTGAGTACCGACCAACAGTGGTCCGAGGAGGGACAAACCACAAACCGGCGACAGACAGGGTGTTGGGCGCCCAAGGCTCATCAATGCGCGAGGGCAACAAAGGCTATCCCGTCTGGTCCGAACCGACTGTGGAAAGACGACAAGCTTGTGGAGGGAGTGTGATTGTCTGGGCAATGTTCTGCTGGGAAACCCTGGGTCCGGCCATTCATGCGGACTTCAATTTGACACGTGTCACCTGCCTAAACATCGTTGCAGACCAGGTACTCCCCTTCATGGCAATGGTATTCCCTGATGGCAGTGGCGCAGGATAATGCGCCCTGCTACATTGCACACATTGTTCGGGAATGGTTTGAGGAACATGATGAAGTGTTCACGGTGTTGTCCTGGCCTCCAAATTCTCCAGATCTCAATCCAATTGAGCATCTGTGGGATGTGCTGGATCGACAAGTCCGATCCACGGCAGCTCCACCTCGCAACTCACAGGACTTGAAGGATCTGCTGCTAATGTTTTGGTGCCAGATACCACAGGACACCTTCAGAGGACTTGTAGAGTCCATGCCTCGGTGGGTCGGTGCTGTTATAGACAATAGACAATAGGTGCAGGAGGAGGCCGGTTGGGAGCAGTGCTGGTTGTGCAGTCTCACAGCAGCAGGAAGGAAGGACCTCCTATATCTCTCCTTCACACACTTGGGGTGAAGGAGTCTGTCACTGAAGGAGCTACTCAGTGCATCCCTCTCTCTCCCTCCCCCCCTCACCCTCTCCCACTCCCCCTCCCTATCTCCCACTCCCTCCCTCTCACTCTTCTTCTCCCCCTCTCCCCTTCCCCTCCCTCTCCCTGCTAGAACTGCTTTGGTTGTCAGGAGTAGGGTTGATGACGCTACAGGTGGGTTAATCTAAGCCCAGCTATTCTTTTCCCCTCTAGAAAGGGTGACACAGTGGCGCAGCGGTAGTCGATCCTGACTCTGGGTGCTGTCTGTACGGAGTTTGTACGTTCACCCCGTGACCTGCGTGGGTTTTCTCCGAGATCTCCGGTTTCCTCCCACACTCCAAAGACGTGCGGGTTTGTAGGTTAATTGGCCTGGTATAAATGTAAAATTGTCCCTAGGATAGTGTTAGTTTGCGGGGATCGCTGGTCGGCGTGGACTCGGTGGGTCGAAGGGCCTGTTTCTGCGCTGTATCTCTAAACTAAACTAGTTGGTCTGAAGAAAGGTCTCGACTCGAAACGTCACCCATTCCTTCTGTCCAGAGATGCGGCCTGTCCCGCTGAGTTACTCCAGCATTTTGTGTCTATCTTCTATTTAAACTAGCATCTGCAGTTCCTTCCTACACATGGGTGTTAGCAGTGGCCTCAGCCCAGTCCTGAATCACTGTCCGTGGTTCTGTACTGTTCGAGAATTTAAGCGCTGTCTATTGGTCTGATCTTCAGCACCTTGGACAGCGGCCTGTCCGCCATTCACAGAGATTAGAGAGGCATTTAATTTAGTGTGGGGAGGAACTGCAGATGCCCGTTTAAACCGAAAATAGACACAAAAGTGCTGGAGTAACTCAGGGAGTCAGGCAGCATCTCTGGAGAGAAGGAATAGGTGACGTTTCGGGTCGAGACGTCAATAGGTGTTGACCTGAAACGTCACCTATTTCTTTTCTCCAGAGATAGAAACATAGCAACATAGAAAATAGATACAGGAGTTGGCCATCCAGCCCTTCGAGCCAGCACCGCCATTCATTGTGATCATGGCTGATCATCCACAATCAGTACCCCGTTCCTGCTTTCTCCCCATATCCCGTGATTCCCTTAGCCCTAAGAGCTCTATCTAACTCTTTCTCTTGAATACATCTGCTCGCCCTTGGAGTGTTGGAGTTTGGAGTGTTACTCCAGCTTTTTGCGAAACCCTTTTGTTGCGTGCTAACCAGCCAGCGGAAATACAATACATGATTACATCGAGCCGTTCACAGTCTACAGATACATGATAAAGGAATAACTTTGAGTGCAAGATAAAGCCCGTAGCGTCTGATCAAAGGTAGTCCGAGGGTCACTAGTGAGGAAGCAGCACCTTCTGAGACAATAAAGTACCATCGAACCACAGAGGAAGAGGGAAGCAATTGTCCCCAATATTCCTGTCCACATCAACAATTATCCTTCAACCAACATGAGCTGTGAAGAAATGACTGGGTCGATTTGCCGTTGCGGGATCTTGCTGTGCACAATAAGCAGCTACCTTTTGAACATCATAACAGTAACTACACCCGACACATTTCAGGACTCTAAAGTATGTTCAGTGCTGGGACTGTTAGAGGCACGGTGGGAGATATTCCATTCATTCTTGTACATCGAGTCATTTTGCTCCTGCTGCTACAGTCATCCCATATCTCCTGAGAGAGGTAGTTGTCAGCAAATGGCTGCTACACTTGACAGCAATTTCTCTCTTCTCCCCCCTCTCTCTCCCCCCCTCTCTCTCTCCCCCTCTCTCTCTCCCCCCTCTCTCTCTCTCCCCCTCTCTCTCTCTCTCTCTCTCCCTTCTCTCTCTCTCTCCCCTCTCTCTTCCTCCCTCTCTCCACCCCCCTCTCTCTCTCCCCCCCTCTCTCTCTCCCCCCCTCTCTCTCTCTCCCCCCCTCTCTCTCTCTCCCCCTCTCTCTCTCTCTCCCCTCTCTCTCCCCCTCTTTCTTCCCCTCTCTCTCTCTCCCCCTCTCTCTCTCTCTCTCTCTCTCTCTCTCCCTTCTCTCTCTCTCCCCCTCTCTCTTCCTCCCTCTCCCCTCTCTCTCCACCCCCCTCTCTCTCTCCCCCCCTCTCTCTCTCTCCCCCTCTCTCTCTCCCCCCCCTCTCTCTCTCCCCCCCTCTCTCTCTCTCTCCCCCTCTCTCTCTCTCCCCTCTCTCTCCCCCCCTTCTTTCTCTCTCCCCCTCTCTCTTCCTCCCTCTCTCCCCCTCTCTCTCCCCCCTCTCTCTCTCTCCCCCTCTCTCTTCCTCCCTCTCTCTCCCCCTCTCTCTCCCCCTCTCTCCCTCTCTTTAGTCTCCCCCTCTCCGTCTCTCCTTCTCTCCCCTAACTCTCTCCCTCCCTCTCCCCTTCCTCTTTCCCCCTCTCTTACTTCCCCTCTCCCACACACACCCACTCCCACTCCATCTCTTTCTCTCACTATCTCTCTCCCTATCATTCTCATACACGCCCAAGTATATGAACACACCAACCCACACATATACAAATGTGAGCAGCCATGGCACGCACACATGCACAACAGATGCACGCATACACTCACGTACAAGCACGTACACACATGCACATAGAAACACACATACATATACACATGCACAAACATGCATACGTGCACACACACGCGCGCACACGCACACACACGCACACGCGCGCACACACACACACACACACACACACACACTGCTCAGCCTGTTATAAAGCTGACACCAGGACAGGTAGGTGACATGAATCAGGTTCCCAGTGTGATGCCTTGGCCTGCTGCCAGCTCTGTTGTTCGTTGAAAGTCAATGAACAGCTGGACAGTCTCCAAAAGCCGACTGACAGATAAAGAGAGAGATGCCTTCCCTGAAACGCTCCATCTTGATCCTTTCTCTTCGCTCGTTCTCTCCCGGTGACAAAACCTAAAAGGCCAGGCAGGATATTTTACTGCTGAAGGCACATCCTAGGCTAATGGCTTCAGAGATCAATAGGAAATGCTGGGCCTTTTAAAGTGTCAACAATGGACAAAAGAATTGTTAATTGAACCAAAATATGCAAAGCTTAGAGACACTAGGAACACCAGATGCTAAATCTTGCATAGAACACAAAATGCTGGAGTAACTCAGCGGGTCAGGCAGCTTGTGTAGGAAATAAATTGCAGATGTTGGTTTAAATTGAAGGTAGGCACAAAATGCTGGAGTAACTCAGCGGGTCAGGCAGCATCTCGGGAGAGAAGGAATGGGTCAGTTAGCTTCTCTGAATAAGTGTATATTATTGTGTGGAGTAGACAATGTTGTCACCTTCTCCCAGCTAACAATAATCTATTCTACATTTTCCTTGAGCAGCATTTCCTTTGACCTATTTTCACACCTTGTACTTCCTCATCTACGTACTTCCCTCTCCCCTGACATCAGTCTGAAGAAGGGTCTCGACCCGAAACGTCACCCATTCTTTCTCTCCAGAGATGCTACCTGACCCGCTGAGTTACTCCAGTATTTTGTGTCTATCTTGGAGTGGGAGTGGGTGTGTGGGAGAGGGGAAGTGAGAGAGGGGGAAAGAGGAAGGGGAGAGGGAGGGAGAGAGTTAGGGGAGAGAAGGAGAGATGGAGAGGTGGAGAGGGAGAGACTAAAAAGGTGGAGACCCCCCATTCTCCACCCCATTCTCCCAGAGCCCCCCTAACCCCATTCTCCTGCCTTCTCCCCATAACCTCTGACACCTGTACTAAACAAGAATCTATCTACCCCTGCCTTAAATATATCCACAGCCTTCTGTGGCAATGAATTCCACAGATTCACCACCCTCTGTACTCTGTATCTTCTGCCGGATGGGAGCGGGGAGATGGAGGAATGAGCTTGAGAGGTCCTTGTTCATGTTGGCCATTCTCTTGAAGCAGCCTGGAGTGTAGATGGTGTTGATGGAGGGAAATAGGCACAAAGTGCTGGAGTAACCCAGGATCGCCGGAGTCATGCAGGATCGCCAGAGTACAGGGATGGGTAAAGGTTTGGGTTGAGACACTTCGACAGACTGAGGGGCAGGGGAGAGGGAAACTAGCGGTATGAAAAGGTTCAGAACAAATCAGATGGAGGGATGGTTCGGTTTGCATGATGTACAAGATCTACCACAAGATAGTCGCAAAATGCCGCAGTAACGGTGGCGCGGCGGTAGAGTTGCTGCCTTACACTGGAATTTAGAAGGATGAGGGGGGATCTTATTGAAACATATAAGATAATTAGGGGATTGGACACATTAGAGGCAGGAAACATGTTCCCAATGTTGGGGGAGTCCAGAACAAGGGGCCACAGTTTAAGAATAAGGGGTAGGCCATCTGGAACGGAGAAGAGGAAGAACTTTTTCAGTCAGAGAGTGGTGAAGGTGTGGAATTCTCTGCCTCAGAAGGCAGTGGAGGCCAGTTCGTTGGATGCTTTCAAGAGAGAGCTGGATAGAGCTCTTAAGGATAGCGGAGTGAGGGGGTATGGGGAGAAGGCAGGAACGGGATACTGATTGAGAGTGATCAGCCATGATCGCATTGAATGGCGGTGCTGGCTCGAAGGGCTGAATGGCCTACTCCTGCACCTATTGTCTATTGAATGCAGTGCCGGAGACTCAGGTTCGATCCTGACTACGGGCGCCGTCTATACAGAGTTTGTACGTTCTCCCCGTGACCTGCGTGGGCTTTCTCCGAGATCTTCGGTTTCCTCCCACACTCCAAAGACGTGCAGGTATGTAGGTTAATTGGCTGGGTAAATGTAAAAATTGTCCCTAGTTTGTGTAGGATAGTGTTAATGTGCGGGGATCGCTCGGCGGCGCGGACCCGGTGGGCCGAAGGGCCTGTTTCCGCGCTGTATCTCTAAATCTAAAAAATCTAAAACTCAGCGGGACAGGCAACATCTTTCGAGAGAAGGAACGGCTGACGGTTCAGGTCAAGAGCCCACAATAAGAGATATACAACTCTCTGCAGTGGATTGCCCAGAGGTAATAGCGATTGTACTATTGAGTTTTACATTGAGTTTGGAGAGGAAGGCAAATGGTTCCAGGACTGGTGGCGGCATGGCGGTTGCCTCACGGCGCCAGAGACCCGGGTTCGATCCCGACTATGGGTGCTGTCTGTATGGAGATTGTACGTTCTCCCTGTGACCTCGCGGGTTTTCTCCGGCTGTTCCAGTTTCCTCCCACGCTCCAAAGACATGCAGGTTTGTAGGTTAGAAACATAGAAAATAGGTGCAGGAGTAGGCCATTCGGCCCTTCGAGCCTGTACGCACCGCCATTCAATATGATCATGGCTGATCATCCAACTCAGTATCCCGTACCAGCCTTCTCTCCATACCCCCTGATCCCTTTAGCCACAAGGGCCACATCTAACACACTCTTAAATATAGCCAATGAACTGGCCTCAACTACCTTCTGTGGCAGAGAATTCCACAGATTCACCACTCTCTGTGTGAAAAAAAACGTTCTCATCTCGGTCCTAAAAGACTTCCCCCTTATCCTTAAACTGTGACCCCTTGTTCTGGACTTCCCCATCATCGGGAACAATCTTCCTGCATCTAGCCTGTCCAACCCCTTAAGAATTTTGTAAGTTTCTATAAGATCCCCCCTCAATCTTCTAAATTCCAGCGAGTACAAGCCGAGTCTATCCAGTCTTTCTTCATATGAAAGTCCTGCCATCCCAGGAATCAATCTGGTGAACCTTCTCTGTACTCCCTCTTTGGCAAGAATGTCTTTCCTCAGATTAGGAGACCAAAACTGTACGCCTCGGTAATTGACCTCGGTAAAATTGTAAATTGTCCTTAGTGTGTCGGATCGTGCTAGTGTACGCCGTGATCACTGTTCGGCGTGTACTCAGTGGACCGAACTGCCTGTTTCTGTGCTGTATTTCTAAACCCTGAAAGTCTAAAGACTGGTATTCTAAACTTAAATAAGGGCAACGAGGGCAAGAAAGCAAAACTTCTTAAAGTGAACTGGCAGATTGGGTTAAAGGAACATTCGGTCGAGATGGAGTCACAGATGTTTAAGAGAGTATTTCGAACGCATAGAGCAGGCACACTGCAACGAGGGAAAAAAAATCAAAGAGGAAGACTGATAGTTAATATAAAAAGTTAAAGATAGCATCAAACTTATGGGAAAGTCATAGAATTGCAAAGACAGGTGGTGGTTAGATGATGGGACAGTATGTAAAGAGCAAGGAATGAATAAAAACTTCATGGAAAGAAAACTAGGGGATGGGACAAAGCAGCCACCAGCAGTTTCTGGAGATATCTGATGAAGACAAGAGTTAACGAACTGAGCATTGGTCCTTAGGCAAAGGGGAAGTGCAACGAGACCTTGGTAGCCTTATACACCAGTCACTGAACGTAAGTGTGCAGGTACAGCAGGCAGTGAAGAAAGCTAATGGCATGTTGGCCTTCATAACGAGAGGATTTGAGTAAAGGAGTAAAGAGGTCCTTCTGCAGTTGTACAGGGCCCTGGTGAGACCACATCTGGAGTACTGTGTGCAGTTTTGGTTCCCAATTTGAGGAAGGACGTCTTTGCTATTAAGGTAGTGCAGCGTAGGTTCACCAGGTTAATCCCATGGGATGGCGGGATTGTCATATGAGGAAAGATTGGAAAGACTGGGCTTGTATTCACTGGAGTTTGGAAGGATGAGAGAGGATCTTATAGAGACGTATAAAATTATAAAAGGACTGGACAAGCCAAATGCAGGAAAAATGTTCCCAATGTTGGGGGAGTCCAGAACCAGGGGCCACACAGTCTAAGAATAAAGGGGAGGCCATTTAAAACTGAGGTGAGAAGAAACTTTTTCACCCAGAGAGTTGTGAATTTGTGGAATTCTCTGCCACAAAAGGCAGTAGAGGCCAATTCACTGGATGAATTTAAAAGAGAGTTAGATAGAGCTCTTAGGGGCTTGTGGAATCAAGGCTTATGGGGAGAAGGCAGGCACGGGTTACTGATTGTGGATGATCAGCCATGATCACAATGAATGGCGGTGGTGGCTCGAAGGGCCAAATGGCCTCCTCCTGCTCCTATTTTCTATGAAAGACTTTTGTTTGTGTGTTGTACACAAATAGATGGTGGAAGAATCAAGTAGGTGACTTGCACCTACACCATAAATAATCCAGGTTACATCCCAAAAATAACTCTAGATTGGGAATTCTTAGGAATTTGATGCTTTCAAGAGAGAGCTAGATAGAGCTCTTAAGGATAGCGGAGTCAGGGGGTATGGGGAGAAGGCAGGAACGGGGTACTGATTGTCAATGATCAGCCATGATCACATTGAATGGTGGTGCTGGCTCGAAGGGCCGAATGGCCTACCCCTGCACCTATTGTCTATTGCCTATAATTGATAGAGGGAAACATGCAGAAATTTGACGTCACCAGGGAGGTTTAGTTTAGTTTAGTTTTGTTTTGAGATGCAGCGTTTCAACAAGCCCTTCAGCCCACCGAGTCCAGGTCGATAAATGATCGCCCATACATTAGTTTGATCCTACACACTAGGGACAATTTGCAGATGACAATTAACCTACATACCTGCACATCTTTGGAATGTGTGAGCAAACCGGAGCACCCAGAGAAAACCCATGGAGGTCACAGGGAGAACGTACAAACTCCATACTGCCAGCACCAGTAGTCAGGATCGAACCTGGGTCTCTGGCGCTGTGAGGCAGCACCTCTGGGCCACATGTAGAGCTATCTGGTGGACATTGAGCTGGAGCCTCAGAAAAATAGCGGGCCTGTCATATGTTGAAAGACTGGAGCGACTGGGCTTGTATACACTGGAATTTAGAAGGTATTTGTTTCACAAAATGCTGGAGTAACTCAGCAGGTCAGGCAGCATCTCAGGAGAGAAGGAATGGGGGACGTTTCAGGTTGAGACCCTTCTTCAGACTGGAATTTAGAAAGATGAGAGGGGATCTTATCGAAACATATAAGATTATTAAGGGGTTGGACACGTTAGAGGCAGGAAACATGTTCCCAATGTTGGGGGAGTCCAGAACAAGGGGCCACAGTTTAAGAATAAGGGGTAGGCCATTTAGAACTGAGATGAGGAAAAACTTTTTCAGTCAGAGAGTTGTGAATCTGTGGAATTCTCTGCCTCAGAAGGCAGTGGAGGCCAATTCTCTGAATGCATTCAAGAGAGAGCTAGATAGAGCTCTTCAGGATAGTGGAGTCAGGGGGTATGGGGAGAAGGCAGGAACGGGGTACTGATTGAGAATGATCAGCCATGATCATATTGAATGGTGGTGCTGGCTCGAAGGGCCGAATGGCTTACTCCTGAACCTATTGTCTATTGTCTAAATGGGCAGTAAGATACTGTGGTCATTGATTTAAATTTTCCATGTTTTTTGAGTTTTAGGAATCTTCCAATAGATTGGAAAATATCTGTAATTTGGAAAGATGTCTGAAGAAGGGTCTCGACCCAAAACGTCACCCATTCCTTCTCTCCAGAGACGCCCCCTGTCCCGTTGTTTTGCTCCAGCATTGTGTGTCTATCTTCGCTTTAAACCAGCATCCTCAGCTCCTTCCGAAGTCTGAAGAGGGGTCTCGACCCGAAACGTCACCCATTCCTTCTCTCCAGAGATGCTGCCTGACCCGCTGAGTTACTCCAGCATTTTGTGATACCTTCTGCTGTTCCTTCCTACACAGGGAAACAGAGGCTACGGGTGGACCAAGAGAAAGGTTAAGTGCGCGGGTGAAGAACTGGAAAACAGTTTTGCACTGGAGTGCATAATGGGAAACTGCAAAACCGTCTGCTTTGGCAGATAAAATAAAACAGAAGACGACTGCCTGAACTGTAAGAGATCACAAAGCTCGGAGATAGAGGAATCCGGGTGTCATTTTGCAGAAAGTAATTGGGAAAAGTAACAACATCTTGACGTTTATTGACAGGAGGTGAGGGTTGTTCGGCTGCTCACAGTCTCTGGAGCTTACAGGGATTGTGATTGAAACGCATAAGATTCTTAATGGTTTTGAGAATGAAAGTGGAGCAAGAATGGATGCACTCACTGAAAACGGGGATGATTGTGAAATGTTGCCTCTCGGCAGATTGCAAATCTTTGGAACTCTCTTTCACAAAGGGTGGCTCAAGGGGAGGCTTTGAATCTTTTTTTTTTGAGACAGAGATAGATAGATTCCGGACAATCAAGGGCCTGACTTATTGATTATTGGTGCGTGATGCTGCTGGACAGATCAATCATCGGTCGATGCGATCGATACAGGGAGTGCTGACAAAGGCAGGTCAAATCCCTGTGCCTTCGGGAATAACATTCGCAAATATCAGGCTTCAGGACAAACGAGAATATGATCACCATTCCCACACTGACAATTCTGGGTCTCCTCCATTGTCAGCGTGAGCCCACACACAAACGGGAGCAACAGCACGTCATATCCCATTTGGGTAGCTTCCACCCCAATGGCATGAACATCGAAATATCCAATTTTAGATAAGTTTAGTTTAGTTTAGAGATACAGCGCGGAAACAGGCCCTTTCCGCCCACCATTTAGAAGGATGAGAGGAGATCTTATCGAAGCTTATAAGATTATTAAGGGGTGGACACGTTAGAGGCAGGAAACATGTTCCCAATGTTGGGGGAGTCCAGAACAAGGGGCCACAGTTTAAGAATAAGGGGTAGGCCATTTAGAACGGAGATGAGGAAAAACTTTTTCAGTCAGATAGTTGTGAATCTGTGGAATTCTCTGCCTCAGAAGGCAGTGGAGGCCAATTCTCTGAATGCATTCAAGAGAGAGCTAGATAGAGCTCTTAAGGATAGCGGAGTCAGGGGGTATGGGGAGAAGGCAGGAACGGGGTACTGATTGAGAATGATCAGCCATGATCACATTGAATGGCAGTGCTGGCTCGAAGGGCCGAATGGCCTCCTCCTGCACCTATTGTCTATTGTCTATCCTACACCCACAATTTTTACATTTACCAAGCCAATTAACCTACAAACCTGTACGTCTTTGGAGTGTGGGAGGAAACCGAAGATCTCCGAGAAAACCCACGCAGGTCATGGGGAGAACGTGCAAACTCCGTACAGACAGCGCCCGCAGTCAGGATCCAACCCGGGTCTCCGGCGCTGCATTCGCTGACAGGCAGCAACTCTACCGCCGCACCACCCCGACTAACCTACAATTCCTTTTAACTTGTCTCTATACCTTGTGTCCCACAGGTTGCACACCTATTTATCCGTGTTCTGTACCCTTTCACACCTCTAGTCTCCCTCCCCCCTGACACTCAGTCTGAAGAAGGATCTCGACCCGAAACGTCACCCATTCCTTCTCTCCAGAGATGCTGCCTGTCCCGCTGAGTTACTCCAGCATTTTGTGTCTATCTTCGGTGTAAACCAGCATCTGCAGTTCCTTCCGACAATATTTCTCCCTTTCCCCTACCCATTCCATCTATATTCCTTCATCTGGCTTCACATTTTGCACCTCTTCTAACCTCACGTCCTTTTTTCACACTGTGCCCAGACCTGAACACAATATTCTAAATGTGGTCTCACCAACGTCTTATACAACTGCAACGTGACCTCCCAACTTCTATACTCAATACTCTGGCTGATGAAGGCCAAAGTGCCAAAAGCCTTTTTGACCACCTTATCTACCTGCGACTCGACCTTCAAGGAACCATGCACCTGCATTCCTAGATCCCCCTGCTCTCCAACACTACCCAGAGGCCTGCCATTCACTGTGTAAGTCCAGCCCTTGTTCGACATCCCAAAATGCAACACCTCACACTTCTCTTTATTAAATTCCATCACCCATTCCTCCGCCCACCTGGCCAATTGATCCAGATCCTGCTGCAATCTTTCACAACCATCTTCGCTATCTGCAAAACCACTCACTTTTGTATCATCGGCAAACTTGCTAAGCGTGCCCTGCATGTCCTCATAGAAACATAGAAAATAGGTGCAGGAGGAGGCCATTCAACCCTTCGAGCCTGCACCGCCATTCAATATGATCATGGCTGATCATCCAGCTCAGTAACCTGTACCTGCCTTCTCTCCATACCCCCTGATCCCTTTAGCCACAAGGGCCACATCTAACTCCCTCTTAAATATAGCCAATGAACTGGCCTCAACTACCTTCTGTGGCAGAGAATTCCACAGACTCACCACTCTCTGTGTGAAGAAATGTTTTCTCATCTCAGTCCTAAAAGACTTCCCCCTTATCCTTAAGTCCAACACATCCAACTCATTGATGTAGGTGACAAACAGTAACGGGCCCAGCACCGAGCCCTGAGGCACACCACTAGTCACAGGCGTCCAGTCCGAGAAACAACCTTTCACCATCACCCTCTGCTTCCTTCCATGGAGCCAGTTTGCTATCCACTCAGCTATCTCTCCTTGGATCCCATGAGATCTAACCTTCCAGAGCAGCCTACCCTGCGGAACCTTGTCGAACGCCTTACTGAAGTCCATGTACACAACATCTACAGCTCTGCCCTCATCAACCTTTTTGGTCACGTCTTCAAAAAAATCAATCCGATTTGTGAGACACGACCTCCCACGTACAAAACCATGCTAACCAGCCCTTGCCCATCGAAATGCCTGTGTAACCTATCCATCAGACTACATTCCCAGCAGCCCTTCTTGAAAAGAGGCACAACATTTTTTTTTAGATTTAGAGATACAGGGCAGAAACAGGCCCTTCGGCCCACCGGGTCCGTGCCGCCCAGCGATCCCCGCACATTAACACCATCCTACTAGGGACAATTTTACATTTGCCCAGCCAATTAACCTACAAACCTGCACGTCTTTGGAGTGCGGGAGGAAACCGAAGATCTCGGAGAAAACCCACGCAGGTCACGGGGAAAACGTACAAACTCCGTACAGACGGCGCCCGTAGTCAGGATCGAACCCGAGTCTCCGGCGCTGCATTCGCTGTAAGGCAGCAACTCTACCGCTGCGCCACCGTGCCACACTCCAGTCTTCCTGTATTTAAGGACGACTGGTAAATTTCAACCGGGGCTCCCGCAATGTCCTCTAGTTTCCCGCAATGTCCTCGGATATATCTGATCAGGCCCTGGAGATCTGTCCACCTTCAAACACAACAATACCTTCAGTACTTCCTCGACGGTAACCCTGACTGCTCTCAAGACACTTCCAGTGACTGCTCCAATGTCCTCCTTCCTACTGTCTTTCCCCTCGGTAAATACAGAGGAGAAATACTCATCGAGGACCTTGCCCATCTCCCGTGGCTCCACACAAGGTGACCGCTTTGATTCCTGAGGTCCCACTCAGGAGTGGAGTCGTATGGAAGCGTAGCTGCGGCTGGAAGCTAAATGGCGCTCTGAGGTAGTCATAAAGTCCTTAATTTTATTGCCTTTCATCAGCTGTGATCCTTTGTAATTGCTCCTTAGATAGAGGCCACATAACGAGGGTTTAATTGGAGTCTTGGAGCAGACAGCAAAAAGGGCATGTGTAAAACACATCGTTAATTGGATGAGAATAAGGAGACATAAGTACCCGTAAATGGCAAATATATGTCACGTCCAACGCAGCCAAATGGTTTAGTTTTAAATTTAGAGACACAGTGTCGAAACAGGCCCTTCGGCCCACAGAGTCTGGACCGAAAAACAATCCCAGCACACTAACACTATCCTACACACACTAGGGGCAATTTACTTCTCCATTCCTTCTCTCCTGAGATGCTGCCTGACCTGCTGAGTTACTCTAGCATTTTGTGAAAGGGACCATTTACACTTACACCGAGCCAATGAATCTACAAACCTGCACGTCTTTGGAGTGTGGGAGGAAACCGAAGATCTCGGAGAAACCCCACGCAGGTCACGGGGAGAACGTACAAACTCCGTACAGACGGCACCCGTAGTCAGGATGGAACCCGGGTCTCTGGCGCTGCATTCACTGTCAGGCAGCAACTCTACCGCTGCGCCGCCCGTGAATGTGGCAAGGTTATTTATAGTGCGTAGAGAAAGTACTTAAAATGATGTAGGGTTGAACTCTGGAGAAAGGGGTCGGAACCGTGGCTTAGTTGGGAGACATCAAACAAAGTTCTAGAGCGGAGAGGGATGGATCGGGATGGATCGGGATGGATCGGGATGGATCGGGATGGATCGGGATGGATCGGGATGAGGGAGAAAGAGATTGTGCTCCAGAGATTTAGGTGCCGTACAGAGGTTCATACAAGTAGAATCACTTCAATTCCTTTTAAAGACATTTCCCGTGGGCCCTGGACTTACCATCGGAGCGTGTGATCCCCTCGACTAGGATCGACGCTCCAACCGCGGCCCCCCCCGTGCACTTTAACATCAGGAGCTCGCAGTCTCGGGTTGAGACCGGTCGAGAAGCTCCAAAAGCCGCACGAGGTTCAACTGGTCCCGACCCGGGGTAGATCGCCCGGCACGGGGAGTTGAGATTCCCCCCCAGATTGATCGCCCTGACGAGGAAGGCAACGGGAGTCAAGATCGTCCCGGCAACGGAAGGTTCGAGGCCCCAGACCGCTGGAGGACAAGGAAGGGAAGAGATTAAACTTATTTTTCGCCTTCCATCACAGTGAGGAATGTGGAGGAGTCACTGTGGGGGATGTTCATGTCAAAATGTATTTTGTGTGTCCTGTTGCTTTTTATTGTTATGATGACTGTACGGCAAATGAAGTTCCCCGTATGTTGCAAAACATACTTGGCTAATGAAGTATTATTGTGATTATGATTGTGATTTCAACAGGTACATGGATAAGAAGGGTTTAGAGAGATACTAGACCAAGTGGACCCATTGGGCCCAAACCTCTCCTGCATTGGTGCAGCACCCTCTCCCCCTCCCCTCCCCACCTCCCCTCCCCTCCATTCCCCCTCCTCCTGCCTCCCTCCTCCCCCTTCCCCCTCCTCCACCTTCCCCTCACCCCAATACATCCCCCCCACTACATCCCCCTCAACCCCCCCTTATCCCTCCCTCCTTCCCCCTCCCCGCCCCCTCCTCCCTCCACCCCCCTCCACTTCCCCTCTTCCCCTCCCTCCCCACACCCCCTCTCCCCTTCCCCTCCCTCCCCACTACATCCCCCAATACATCCTCCCCCCCTCTCCCCTCCCTCCCGAGGAGATAGATTTAAACTTAAAAATGTAAATAACTTAAAAAATATAACACCAATTTCAATGAAACTTCTTCCATTAGCACCAAAGGGACGACGGTGAGTAAGGTGGGCCTAAAATTGTCGCGCTGTCGTGTACCATTTTGGCTGTAGTTCAGGAACAAACAAACGAGAGATTTAGTATATAGATAGATGGGTCAAATATGGGCCAATGGGACATGTTGATCGCCATGGATAAGTCGGACTTATTCAATGGATATTTTTAAGGCAGAAATAGATAAATACTTGATTAGTACGGGTGTCAGGGGTTATGGGGAGAAGGCAGGAGAATTGGGTTAGGAGGGAGAGATAGATCAGCCATGATTGAATGGTGGAATAGTCTTGATGGGCCGAATGGCCTAATTTGCTCCTATCGCTTATGAACTTATGAATTTATGACTGAAGGTCCTGATTCCATGCTGCATAACTCTATGACAGAGTCAAGGAACTACGATTAAGTGTAAGCCTGAAAGGAGAAGGCCAACCCTTTACCTCCCCCCTCAACTCCATCCAAGGACCCAAACAGTCTTTCCAGGTGAGACAAAGGTTCACCTGCACCTCCTCCAACCTCATCTATTGCATCCGCTGCTCTAGATGTCAACTTATTTACATCGGCGAAACCAAGCGCAGGCTCGGCGATCGCTTTGCTGAACACCTGCGCTCGGTCCGCATTAACAAAACTGATCTCCCGGTGGCCGAGCACTTTAACTCCCCCTCCCATTCCCAGTCTGACCTTTCTGTCATGGGCCTCCTCCAGTGCCATAGTGAGGCCCGCCGGAAGTTGGAGGAGCAGCACCTCATATTTCGCCTGGACAGTTTGCAGCCCAGCGGTATGAACGTCGACTTCTCCAACTTTAGATAGCTCCTCTGTCCCTCCCTTCCCCTCCTCCTTCCCAGATCTCCCTCTATCTTTCTGTCTCCACCTATATCCTTGCTTTGTGCCGCCCCCCTGACATCAGTCTGAGGAAGGGTCTCGACCCGAAACGTCACCCATTCCTTCTCTCCCGAGATGCTGCCTGACCTGCTGAGTTACTCCAGCATTTTGTGAATAGGCCAAATAACTGAATGGGTTATTCATCTGTGTAGGAAGGAACTGCAAATGCTGGTTTAAACCAAAGATAGGCACAAAGTGCTGGAGTAACTCAGTGGGACAGGCAGCATCTCTAGAGAGAAGGAATAGGTGGCGTTTCAGGTCGAGACCCTTCTTCAGACTGTGAGTCCGGGGAAGATGGACTGAGAGATCTAGACAGCGCATAGAACAGATGAATGAAAGATTTACAAAGAGCAACAATGATCAAGGAACGGTGGAGCCCACAATGGTTCATTGTTGGCTGTGGGATGGGTGATAGCGAGATAGACAGATTGTGAAACTCAACAGGATGACATTGAAACTAGCACGATGACTAAGGTGGGGGAGGGATGGGGAGGGAGGGGATGCAAGGAAATCAAGAATCATACTGCTGGCTTGTAAAGCTGCCCAAGTGAAATATGAGGTGCTGCTCCTCCAATTTGCATTTGGCCTCACTCTGGCAATTAAACCTCCACCTTGGTACATGGCAATAGTAGACTAAACTGAACCATTTGTATAAAAAAAGAACTGCATATACTGGTTTACACCAAAGATCGACACAAAGTGCTAGAGTAACTCAGCGGGTCGGGCAGCATCTGTGGAGAACATGGATAGGTAACGTTTCACAGAGTGCTGGAGTAACTCAGCGGGTCAGGCAGCATCTGTGGAGAACATGGATAGGTGATGTTTCACAGAGTGTTGGAGTAACTCAGCGGGTCAGGCAGCATTTGTGGAGAACATGGATAGGTGACGTTTCACAGAGTGCTGGAGTAACTCAGCGGGTCAGGCAGCATCTCTGGAGAACATGGATGGGTGACGTTTCAGGTCGAGACCCTTCTTCTAAACTAAACCATTTTGTGCCCTTTTTTTGTAAATTTAGCATCTGCAGTTCCCCGCGTCAATAGTCGTTTATTTGTCACATACACATAAATGTGCAGTGAAATGAAAAATTACCCGCAGTTCAACAATAAGACCAATAAGAATAATCAATAAAAATGCAATAACACATACAATCATAAACTAACACCAAACATCAACATTTAAAAGGCACTTGGACAGGTACATGGATAGGAAAGGTTTGAAGGGATATGGGCCAGGTGTAGACAGATGGGACAGCTTTATCGCACAGAGGGTGGTGGGTGTATGGAATGAGCGGCCAGTGGAGGCAGGTACTATAACAACATTTAAAAGTGGTGAATCTGTGGAATTCATTGCCACAGACGGCTGTGGAGGCCAAGTCAGTGGATATTTTTAAGGCAGAGATAGATAGATTCTTGATCAGTGCGGGTGTCAGGGGTTATGGGGGGAAGGCAGGGGAATGGGGTTGGGAGGGAGAGATAGATCAGCCATGATTGAATGGCGGAGTAGACTTGATGGGCCGAATGGCCTAATTCTGCTCCTGTAACTTGTGAACTTATGAAAAGACACTCGGACAGGTACGTGGGTAGGAAAGATTTGGAGGGGTATGGGCCAAATATGAGTTTAGTTTAGTTTAGAGATACAGCGCGGAAACAGACCCTTTCAGCCCACCGGGTCCGCGCCGACCAGCGATCCCCGCACACTAACACCACCCTACACCCACGGGGGGGGAAATGTTTACATTTACCAAGCCAATTAACCTACAAACCCGCACGTCTTTAGAGTGTGGGAGGAAACCGAAGATCTCGGAGAAAACCCACGCAGGTCACGGGCAGAACGTACAAATTCCGTGCAGACGGCACCCGTGGTCGGGATGGAACCCGGGTCTCCGGCGCTGCATTCGCTGGAAGGCAGCAACTCTACCGCTGCGCCACCGTGACCGCCCTACAAATTCCGTTAGCCCCGAGAACTAAACCTAACTCTCTCTCGAAAACATCCAGTGGAACGGGACTAATTTAGATGGGGGGCATTCGGCCGCGGGGCTTCTATGATTCTATGACTCCAGCGTCTCTTGAAATTCATTATCTTCCCGTTAGGTATCAATGGTAGCAGCCCTCACCTCTAACCCCTGCCGTTCACACTGCAAAACCTGCACAGATGGGAGATAATTATTCAGTGCGATCCCTGGGCACCCTGTCCCCAATCTCCAGCAACGCGGCATGAATATTAATAACATGCGCGATCTAAAGATTTAGAAACTCGGAGCCAAACACAGCCAGCGGGCAAATTCACTTCAGTCACACGAGGCAGAAAATGAAATGTTGATATGTAAAGAAGGCCATGGAACAATTTAATAAAAGGCAGTGGCTGCTCGGCGTGAATTAATGTTATGCTTATCAAAGATTGATGGGCATATCCCATCTCAGGCACGCAGTGTCAGCATTAAACACTCTCAAACGGGGGATACTGGGCTAGACACAGAGTGAAGCTGCCTCCACACTGTCCCATCGCACACTCCCAGCAGCCGAGACGCCAAGCCTGCCGTTCCGTGACGCGGAGAGGCGAGTATTGTCCGGGAGCCTCCTGCACACTCTCCACTTCCTCGCCCTTGTCTCCCGTCCGGACACGCCCTGACGGTCCGTGTCGCCACCTGGCGGCGGGGGCGGTCCCCAGTGGGGGTCTCTCTACAAGGGAGTCCTCCCCCTTTACATCAGGGGCCTGGGGTGGGGAGTGTTGCACGGAGCCGTGGCCTGCAGCAGGTACTGGAGCCGGTTCACCGTGTATCGCGTACCGTTTGTATATACAGTGCGAGAGGTTGCAGCCCCTGGTCCAATATCTGAAGGGGCTGCTCCTCACGTTCTGCCTCCATCTTAGCCCCACGCTCCTGATGTTTGGGCACCCGGTACAGAGGGTGGAGGGAGGGGGGGAGGGAGGGGAGGGGGGGGGAGAGAGGGAGGGAGGGAGGGAGGGAGGGAGAGGAGGGGTGGAGAGAGGGAGGGAGGGACGGAGGGAGGGAGGGGGAGGGAGGAGGGGTCTCCCTGTCGGTCTGCTCCTGGGCCTGGCCAAGATGGCCGCTCGCGGGTCCAGGCAGCGGGTAGTCGACGGTCGCACAGGGGTCGGCTGCCCGCCCCTCTTCCCGGGGTTACGTCCGTGCCCGCGTACCCCCGGAGAGGGAACACGCACACGCGGTGCCCACGGGGACGTTGGAGGCCTTCCGTGACCGCCGGTCGCCGCGGGAGGTCAAATGTATTGTTGACAAAGTTGCCAGAATTTTAATTTGATAACTGTTTTGTTTGTAAACTGCCGATACGGGCAGCTTTTGATTTGATCGCGTTACTGCTCTGTATGTTTGGTTTTGTTTTGGAATAAAGTATTTGTAAAAAAAAAATTTTTTAATTAAAAAAGGGCAGTGGTTGACACAGAGTAAAGTTCATTCTGAAGAATGGGCTTGTTGTCACTGAAATTTAGAAGGACGAGAGGAGATCTTGTAGAAACATAGAAAATTCTTAAGGGATTGGACAGGCTAGATGCAGGAAAAATGTTCCCCATGTTGGGAGAGTCAAGAACCAGGGGCCACACAGTTTAAGAATAACTGGTAGGCCATTTAGGACTGAGATGAGGAAAAACAATTTCACCCAGAGAGTTGTGAATCTGTGGAATTCTCTGCCACAGAAGGCAGTGGAGGCCGATTCAATTGGATGTTTTAAAGAGAGAGTTAGATTTAGCTCTTCAGGCTAACTGAATCAAGGGATATGGGGAGAAAGCAGGAACGGGGTACTGATTGTGGATGATCAGCCATGATCACAGTGAATGGCGGTGCTGGCTCGAAGGGCCGAATGGCCTCCTCCTGCACCTATTTTCTATGTTTCTTACACTATCACTCACTCCAAGCACAGGGACAGCATGGGTTTGATGAAGAGTGAACGTATGACTTATGAAATGCTGTCGGGCCAGTGCCTCAGCAACACATCCCTGTTTTTATAATCTAGTCCTCTAGAAATGAATACTAGCATTGCATTTGCCTTCCTCACTGCCGACTCGACTTGCAAATTAACTTTTTGAGAATCCTGCACCAGCAGTCCCAAGTCCCTATGCACCTCCAGTTTCTGAATTCTCTCCCCCTTTAGAAAGCAAACTACTCATTTCTGAGGAGTGGTGTGTGTGGTTTGAGTTTCAGCAGGGATTTATTGGTTGTTTTCCCAGCAGATAGAATACTGAACTGTGGGCTGCACGGTGGCGCAGCGGTAGAGTTGCTGCCTTACAGCTCCAGAGACTGGGGTTCGATCCTGACTACGGGCGCTGTCTGTAAGGAGTTTGTACGTTCTCCCCGTGACCGCGTGGGTTTTCTCCGAGATCGTCGGTTTCCTCCCACACTCCAAAGACGCGCAGGTTTATAGGTTAATTGGCTTGGTATAAATGTTAAATTGTCCCTAGTGTGTGTGTGTGTGTGTGTGTAGGATGGTGTCTGTGTGCGGGGATCGCTGGTCGGCGCGGACTCGGTGGGCCGAAGGGCCTGTTTCCGTGCTGTGTCTTGAAAAACTAAACAAAAAGCCTACTGGAGTACTAAAGGTTGAACCTGGGCAGGCAGACCCGACACTGATAGAAGGCTTCAATGGAATAATCGTCAGGCGACTGGATGGAGCCATTCTGATAACCAGGGTCCAGGGGAGAACAACAGTGAAGGGGGCAAGGCCAAATTAAAATCATTAATCAAGTGTATCGGCAGTGAACAGGCGCCTTACAAAGAGATTACCCATTAATAATGACGAACAGATGAATAAAAAGTATCTTTCTTGCACATATGCATTCTCTGGGTGGAGGTGGGTTTGGGACTAGTTGTATTTTGTCCAAGTGTCAGAGTCGTAGAGTGATACAGCGTAGAAACAGGCCCTTCGACCCAACTTACCCACACCGACCAACATGCCCCATCTACACCTGCCCACATTTAAAGTCATAGAGTGATACAGCGTAGAAACAGGCCCTTCGACCCAACTTGCCCACGCCGACCAACATGCCCCATCTACACTGGTCCCACCTGCCTGTATTTGGCTCATATCCCTCCAAACCTGTCCTATCGACGTGCCCGTCCAAGTGGCTCTTAAACGTTGCGATAGTCTCTGCCTCAACTACCTGCCCTGGCAACTCGTTTCATACACCCACCACCCTCTGTGTGAAGAAGTTACCCCTCTGGTTCATAGTAAATCTTCCCCCCCCCCCACCATAAACCTATGTCTTCTGGCTCTTGATTCTGTGCATTCACCCTGTCTATTCCTCTCTTAGTTTAGAGACACAGCGCGGAAACAGGCCCTTCGGCCCACCGAGTCCACGCCGACCAGCGTTCCCCGCACATTAACATCATCCTACGCACATTAGGGACAATTTATAATTTTACCAAGCCAGTTACCCTACATACCGGTACATCTTTGGAGTGTGGGAGGAAACCGAAGATCTTGAAGAAAACCCACGCAGCTCACGGGGAGAACGTACAAACTCCGTACAGACAGCATCTGTAGACGGGATCGAACCCGGGTCTCTGGCGATGCAAGGAAGCAACTCTACCGCTGCGTCACCGTGGCCGCCCATGTTGTATAGCTCTATTGGATCACCCCTCATCCTCCTGCGCTCCAAGGAATGGAGTCCTAGCCTGCTCAACCTCTCCCTATAACACAGCCCCTTGTCTCCTTTCAATTTGTTATTCCTTCCGGTGGGTGAGTTGAGAACCAGGACTTGCCACCTTAAACCTCAGGCTAGGTGCTCAGAGCAAATGGTTCCTCCTCATTCCCACTTGAATTAATTAATTCATTCAGGTGGGAATGAGGAGGAATCATTTGCTCCAAGCACCTAGCTTGAGGTTTAAGGTGGCATGTCCTGTGGTATTAGTTAACTAATTGATTAATACTTTATTGTCACATGTGACAAGTCTTTACTTTAATACCCAAGGTAATGCAAATAGTCACGACATAAATGGCCCTTGCAAAGTTACAAAGCATCTGCGTCAGGTCCCCCTTTGTTCGCCCTCCCCCCCAACCCTTCCCCCCTCCCCTCCTCACGCTCCTCCTGCCCCCACTGCCCCCCTTCCTCACGATGGGCCCCCCCAGGCCGCGTCCTCCTTTGTTGCCTTCCTCGGCAGTGGCGTCCTCATTTCAACCTGTCATCTTTGAAGGGTTTCACTGATTCATTGATTCCACATAATAGTGAGCGGCCTGGACAGAGCGGATGTGGAGAGGATGTTTCCGCTGGTGGGAGAGTCTGGGACCAGAGGTCACGGCCTCAGAATTAAAGGACGTTCCTTTGGGAAGGAGATGAGGAGGAATTTCTTCAGTCAGAGGGCGGTGAATGTGTGGGAATTCTTTGCTACAGACGGCTGTGGAGGCCACAAGTTAGTGGATATTTTTAAGGCAGAGACAGATAGATTCTTGATTAATGCGGGTGTCAGGGGTTATGGGGAGAAGGCAGGAGAATGGGGTTAGGAGGGAGAGATAGATCAGCTGTGAGTGAATGGCGAAGTAGACTTGGTGGGCCGAATGGCCTAATTCTGCTCCTGTCACTTATGACCTTTATGGCCTAATATTTCTCCTGTAACTTGAACTTTAAATAGGTGTCGGGGAAAAATGTTTAACATTCGCAATTGGGTCTCTCCTCTTGGAGTACAGACTGAGTCTGCAGCTCAACGGATGATTGTCAGCGTTTGAAATCTGGCCCCTGATGTACCATGTCTTCTGAAAGCACAAACTAATTCTGTGCAGAATCAAGATGGGAATCTTAATTCAGTTCTTCCTCTGACTTCTGATCTGCGCAGAACATAGGAGCTGAGGAATGGTGCGTTTAGGTCCACTGTTTGTGAATGTACCTCTGATACACACTCACTGAGATACGGGTCAGTAAGACAGTGCTAGTGCAGCATGGCCAATTTAGTTTAGATTTCTTTCATTTTGTTTAGTTTAATTTAGAGTTACAGCGCGGGTAAAGGCCCTTCGGCCCATCGAGTCCACTCTGACATGCGATTCCCGCATACTAGAGAGCAGTGATGAACTACTATCTACCTCTTTAGTAACCCTCGGACTATCCTTGATCGGACTTTGCTGGCTTTACCTTGCACTAAACGTTATTCCCTTATCATGTATCTATACACTGCTCGAATATATCCGCTGAATTTGCCTCCACATCCTTCTGTGGCAACGAATTCCACAGATTCACCATATCATATCATATATCATATCATATATATACAGCCGGAAACAGGCCTTTTCGGCCCTCCAAGTCCGTGCCGCCCAGCGATCCCCGTACATTAACACTATCCTACACCCACTAGGGACAATTTTTACATTTACCCAGCCAATTAACCTACATACCTGTACGTCTTTGGAGTGTGGGAGGAAACAGAAGATCTCGGAGAAAACCCACGCAGGTCACGGGGAGAACGTACAAACTCCTTACAGTGCAGCACCCGTAGTCAGGATCGAACCTGAGTCTCCGGCGCTGCATTCGCTGTAAAGCAGCAACTCTACCGCTGCGCTACCGTGCCGCCCTCTGACTAAAGAAATTCCGATGTCCTATGGACTCTCTCACTGGTGGAAACATCTCTCCACATCTGATCTATCTAGGCCTGTCATTATTCGGTAGGTTTCAGTGAGATCCCTCCTCATCCTTGTAAACTCCAGTGAGTACAGGCCCAGTGCCATCAAACGCTCTACATAGTTTAAGCCAATCTGCCACAAATCGGGCATGATAGGAAACTGTAATGGAAGCTCGTAGATGCCTTCTAATAGTTGGAACTATGAAAAGAGAACTAAGACATCAAATGATATCCTAGTTCTTGATTTTGACCTTGACTTCAAAGCCGAACAAAACATAACATGGTTAAAGCAAAGATCGATCGATTCTTCATTAGTAAGGGTGTCAGATTAGTAAGGGCGGTCACGGTGGCGCAGCGGTAGAGTGGCCGCCTTACAACGAATCTAGCGCCGGAGACCCGGGTTCCATCCCGACTACGGGTGCTGTCTGTACGGAGTTTGCACGTTCTCCCCGTGACCTGCGTGTGTTTTCTCAGAGATCTTCGGTTACCTCCCACACTCCAAAGATGTCCAGGTTTGTAGGTTAATTGGCTTGGTGTAAATGTAAAAATTATCCCTAGTGGGTGTGTGTAGGAAAGTGTTAGTGTGCGGGGGTCGCTGGGCGGCGCGGACCCGGTGGGCCGAAAGGGCCTGTTTCCGCGCTGTATCTCTAAACTAAACTAAACTAAACATAAAGTACTGTCCCTGTTATTGATTTTGACCTCGACTTCAAAGCCGAACAAAACATAACATGGTTAAAGCAAAGATTGATTGATTCTTGATTAGTACGGGTGTCAGATGTTATGGGGAGAAGGCAGGAGAATGGGGTTGTGATGGGCCGAATGGCCTAGTTTCGCGCCTGTTATGCTCTGCTCTTATACTCTAACAAGATCATAACTCAAGCTTAATATGGGATTCTGCACCAGGAATACAGCTAGCAAAGGGTTTACGATACGATACGATATGATACAAATTCTCTGCCACAGAAGGTAGTTGAGGCCAGTTCATTGGCTATATTTAAGAGGGAGTTAGATGAGGCCCTTGTGGCTAAAGGGATCAGGGGGTATGGAGAGAAGGCAGGTACGGGATACTGAGTTGGATGATCAGCCATGATCATATTGAATGGCGGTGCGTACAGGCTCGAAGGGCCGAATGGCCTACTCCTGCACCTATTTTCTATGTTTTCTATGTTTCTATGATATGATAGAACTTTATTTATCCCAGGAGGGAAATTGATCTGCCGACAGTCATAAAAACACAACAAGATACGTGAAACATGAAATTAAAGTGACGAATGGAAAGGATTGGGGGATGTGCAAAGATGGGGGGGGGGGGGGGAAGGGGGGTCAGTCTCAGTCTACCCCACGACAGAAGGGGGAGGAGTTGTCCAGTTTGATAGCCACAGGGAAGAAGGATCTCCTGTGGCGTTCCGTGCTGCATCTTGGTGGGACCAGTCTGTTGGTGAAGGTGCTCCTCAGGTTGACCAGTGTGTCATGGAGGGGGTGAGCTGTATTGTCCAGGATTGCAACTTGTAATGACTTCCACCCAAGGTCGATGTTGACTGAGCAAGTGCCTGACAATTATAAAGGATCACGGCTTTCATTTATAAGGCGTTTCCCAAACTCGATTTTAATAGCCTGGGAGGAATACATTGGGCAGCTGTGTCACAGCAAACTCACTCCATCCAAGATGATGATGTTTAGAAGGATGAGAGGTATTTTATACAGAGACGTATAAAATTATAAAAGGACTGGTCAAGCTAGATGCAGGAAAAATGTTCCCAATATTGGGGGGAGTCCAGAACCAGGGGCCACACACAGTCTAAGAATAAAGGGGAGGCCATTTAAAACTGAGATGAGAAAAAAACATTTTCACCCAGATAGTTGTGAATTTGTGGAATTCTCGGCCACAGAGGGCAGTGGAGGCCAATTCACTGAATGGATTTAAAAGAGAGTTAGATAGAGCTCTAGGGGCCCGTGGAATCAAGGGATATGGGGAGAAGGCAGGCACAGGTTACTGATTGTGGATGATCAGCCATGATCACAATGAATGGTGGTGCTGGCTCAAAGGGCCGAATGGCCTCCTCCTGCACCTATTTTCCATGTTTCTATGTTTCTATAACAAGGATATATTTGGTTGTATTAAATCACAAATTAAATTGGCAGTGCTAAATGTGTGACACGGCAACAGTTTCACTGCCAATATTGGTTTATTGGCAACTATACCAAGATACAGTGAAAAGCTTTGTTCGTGTGCTATCCAGGTTAGAGTTTGGTTTCGAAACACAGCGTGGAAACAGGCCCTTCAGCCCGCTGAGTCCGTGCCGATCAGCGATCACTCGTACACTAGTTCTATCCCACACACTAGGGACAATTTACAGAAGCCAATTAAGCCAAGCTGAGTTACTCCAGCATTTGTAAGAAAATAACTGCAGATGCTGGTACAAATCAAAGGTATTTATTTCACAAAATGCTGGAGTAACTCAGCAGGTCAGGCAGCATCTCGGGAGAGAAGGAATGGGTGACGTTTCAGGTCGAGACCCTCCTTCAGACATCCAGCATTTTGTGTCTATCTTCAGTGCAAACCGGCATCTGCAGTTCCTTCCTGCACGTTTAATGCAAACCTGAGGGGCAGCTTTTTTCACACAGAGGGTGGTGGGTGTATGGAACGAGCTGCTGGAGGTGGTAGTTGAGGCTGGGACTATCGCAACGCTTCAGAAACATTTCGACAGGTGCGCGGACAGGACAGGTTTCGAGGGATATGAACTAAATGCAGGCAGGTGGGACTAGTGTAGCTGGGACATGTTAGCCGATGTGGGCAAGTTGGGCTGATGGGCCTGTTTCCGTGCTGTATCACTCTGTGACTCTCTGATTCTATGACTTTAAGCTGAGGTCTTGATCTTGCAAGTAGCATCGGATCCCATTAACGCTGGAGACTGCTGACCTCGGCTCCCCTGGTCACAGCACCACGGCAATACTGAGCTTCCAACTGGGAGAATAGACGACCTTTGCGACTGACATTTGGTCAGGATGGAGTTTTGCTTCAGACAGCTGAGGCGCAAGGATGAGACAAGCCTGACACATGTGTCTCTGGTTAGTGCCAGCCATCCCCATACAAACCTCGCCCAAATGTGTACCACTTTGCAGCAGGATATCTATGTACTAAAACTCTCGTTTGTTTGTTCCTGAACTACAGCCCAAAATAGCACGACAATTTTAGGCCCACCTAGGAGGACCTAGGAGGAGAGGGTGCTGCACCAATGCAGGAGAGGTTTGGGTCCAACGGGTCCACCTGGTCTAGTTTTCCTTAAAATCCAACTAAAACACACGTTCATCGCTGATTGCGGTCTTTATGTCTCGTTCTGCATCAGCAGGATTAGGCAGGGAGTAAAATTTAAAATAAATTAACTTCACCTGCATTAAGAATTGATCCTATTTCCTTTTGTAAACTATTGGATCTGCTTCCACTCTCCTTTCAAGCCTGGTGTTCAATGATTCAATGATTCTATTATTATTCCATAGAAGATGGACACAAAATGTTGGAGTAACTCAATAGACAATAGGTGCAGGAGTAGGCCATTCGGCCCTTCGAGCCAGCACCACCATTCAATGTGATCATGGCTGATCATTCTCAATCAGTTCCCCGTTCCTGCCTTCTCCCCATACCCCCTGACTCCGCTATCCTTAAGAGCTCTATCTAGCTCTCTCTTGAATGCATTCAGAGAATTGGCCTCCACTGCCTTCTGAGGCAGAGAATTCCACAGATTTACAACTCTCTGACTGAAACTCAGCGGGACAGGCAGCATCTCTGGAGAGAAGGAGTGGGTGACGCTTCGGGTCGAGATTCTTTTTATTATTATCACATGTCAGGGCGGTCACGGTGGCGCAGTGGTAGAGTCGCTGCCTTGCAGCGCTTACAGCGCCGGAGACCCGGGTTCGATCCTGACTACGGGTGCTGTCTGTACGGAGCTAAAACGTTCTCCCCATGACTGCGTGGATAACATAGAAAATAGGCGCAGGAGTAGGCCATTCAACCCTTCGAGCCAGCACTGATTTTCTCCGAGATCTTCGGTTTCCTCCCACACTCCAAAGGCGTACAGGTAGGTAGGTTAATTGGCTCGGCATAAAGGTAAATTGTCCTTAGTGCGTGTAGGATAATGTTAATGTGTGGGGATCGCTGGTCGGTGCCGACCCCATGGGCTGAAGGGCCTGTTTCCGTTCCGTATCTCTAAACTAAACTAAATTAAACTACCAAGGCAGAGTGAAAATCTTTTTTGCATACAGTTCAGTAATTATTACCATACATCAGTACAATCCCAGAACCTCGGCAAGGCCAGCAGCATAATCAAGGACCAGTCTCACCCTGGCCACTCCCTCTTCTCCCCTCTCCCATCAGGCAAGAGGTACAGAAGTGTGAAAACGCACACCTCCAGATTCAGGGACAGTTTCTTCCCAGATATCATCAGGCAACTGAACAATCCCACCACCATCTAGAGAGCGGTCCTGACCTCCCATCTACCTCATTGGAGACCCTTGGACGATCTCAATCGGACTTTATTGGACTTTATCTTGCACTAAACGTTATTCCCTTTATACTGTATCTGTACATTGCGGATGGTTTGATTGTAATCGTGTATAGTCTTATCACTGACTGGATAGCACGCAATAAAAAAGCTTTTAAAATAGCTTTCCACTGTACCTGTGACACATGACAATAATAAACTAAGCTAAACTAAACTTTATGACTGCTTACGTGAACCTACATCAGAATGTGGCACCCAGAACTGAACACAATTCTCTCGATGTCACTATATTAGAAAGGTTTATCAGGAATTCCTTGCCAGATTAACTGATTAGGATTTGAGAGATTTAAGTAAAGATTTTTAATGGAGCTGTTCACAATGACAGCTTTTGATATTGTAAATTAGGGGAAATTTCCTCCCTTGGTGAGTGCATTGGAAATCATTGGTTTGCAGGTTTTAAGAAGTCTGAATAGTTCAGAGAAGGGTCCCGACCCGAAACGTCACCAATTCATGTTCTCCAGGGAAGCTGCCTGGCCCACTGAGTTACCCCAGCACTTTGTGTCTATCTTTGGTATTATCCAGCATCTGCAGTTCACCTGCAGCCCCAACAACCATCAGGCTATTGAACGCTGCAACCTCCAAATAGGCTCTGAACCGTACAGATTTGTGGGCAAATTTTGCACTATTATTGTTTGTTTATTTGTTTGATCATTTTATATATATTTATTTATTTATTTATGTGTGTGTGTGGGGTGTGTATATATATATATATATATATGCCTGAAGAAGTATATATATATAAGTCTGAAGGGTCTCAACCCAAAACGTCACCCATTGCTTTTCTCCTGAGATGCTGCCTGACCTGCTGAGTTACTCCAGCATTTAGTGAATAAATACCTTTGATTTGTACCAGCATCTGCAGTTATTTTCTTACACATATATACACACACACACATATATATATATATATGTATATACACACACTCACACACATATATACACACACACACATATATAGATATACACACACGCACACACACATACACACACACACACACACACACACATATATATACACACACACACATATATAGATATATACACACACACACACACACGTGTAAATATATATATACACACTGACGCATAAATGAGGGGTAGCTTTTTCACACAGAGGGTGGTGGGTGTACGGAACGAGCTGCCAGAGGAGGTAGTTGAGGCAGGGGCTATCCCAACATTTAAGAAACAGTCAGACAGGTACATGGATAGGACAGGTTTGGAGGGATATAGACCAAATGTGCGCAGGTGGGACTAGTGTAGCTGGGACATGTTGGCTGGTGTGGGCAAGTTGGCCGAAAGGGCCTGTTTCCCCGCTGTATCACTCTATAAATATATATAAACAATAGACAATAGACAATAGGTGCAGGAGTAGGCCATTCAGCCCTTCGAGCCAGCACCGCCATTCAATGCGATCATGGCTGATCACTATCAATCAGTACCCCGTTCCTGCCTTCTCCCCATACCCCCTCACTCCGCTATCCTTAAGAGCTCTATCCAGCTCTCTCTTGAAAGCATCCAACGAACTGGCCTCCACTGCCTTCTGAGGCAGAGAATTCCACACCTTCACCACCCTCTGACTGAAAAAGTTCTTCCTCATCTCCGTTCTAAATGGCCTACCCCTTATTCTCAAACTGTGGCCCCTTGTTCTGGACTCCCCCAACATTGGGAACATGTTATCTGCCTCTAATGTGTCCAATCCCCTAATTATCTTATATGTTTCAATAAGATCCCCCCTCATCCTTCTAAATTCCAGTGTATACAAGCCCAATCGCTCCAGCCTTTCAACATACGACAGTCCCGCCATTCCGGGAATTAATCTAGTGAACCTACGCTGCACGCCCTCCATAGCAAGAATATCCTTCCTCAAATTTGGAGACCAAAACTGCACACAGTACTCCAGGTGCGGTCTCACCAGGGCCCGGTACAACTGTAGAAGGACCTCTTTGCTCCTATACTCAACTCCTCTTGTTACGAAGGCCAACATTCCATTGGCTTTCTTCACTGCCTGCTGAACCTGCATGCTTCCTTTCATTGACTGATGCACTAGGACACCCAGATCTCGTTGAACTCCCCCTCCTCCTAACTTGACACCATTCAGATAATAATCTGCCTTTCTATTCTTACTTCCAAAGTGAATAACCTCACACTTATCTACATTAAACTGCATCTGCCATGTATCCGCCCACTCACACAACCTGTCCAGGTCACCCTGCAGCCTTATTGCATCTTCCTCACAATTCACACTACCCCCCAACTTAGTATCATCTGCAAATTTGCTAATGGTACTTTTAATCCCTTCGTCTAAGTCATTAATGTATATCGTAAATAGCTGGGGTCCCAGCACCGAACCTTGCGGTACCCCACTGGTCACTGCCTGCCATTCCGAAAGGGACCCATTTATCCCCACTCTTTGCTTTCTGTCTGTTAACCAATTTTCTATCCATGTCAGTACCCTACCCCCAATACCATGTGCCCTAATTTTGCCCACTAATCTCCTATGTGGGACCTTGTCGAAGGCTTTCTGAAAGTCGAGGTACACCACATCCACTGACTCTCCCTTGTCAATTTTCCTAGTTACATCCTCAAAAAATTCCAGTAGATTTGTCAAGCATGATTTCCCCTTCGTAAATCCATGCTGACTCGGAACGATCCCGTTACTGCTATCCAAATGCTCAGCAATTTCGTCTTTTATAATTGACTCCAGCATTTTCCCCACCACTGATGTCAGACTGATGTAAACACACGCGCACACACAAATAAATATATATATATACACAGTACATACAAATATACACTACCTTTTTAATGTTTATTATGGATTTTACAAAGTGCTCTGCTTACGTATCTGTGGTGCTGCTGCTAGTAATAATTTCATTGTTCTGTTTCAAGACATAAGACAATAAAACACCCTTGACACTTGATTCTTTTTTTTATTACATATTGGTTTGTAGGTTAATAGTCTTCTGTAAATTGTTCCTAGTGCGTAGGAAATAGCTAGTGGACGGGGTGATCGCAGGTCGGCACGGACTCGGTGGGCCGAAGGGCCTGTTTCCACACTGTACCTCTAAATTCTTAGTACAATTGGCAAATGACTAAGGAGGGGTTGAGGGGGAAACATCACACATGGAGTTGCATGATTTATAAATCATGTATCTTTATAGGAATTGTATTCAAAAACCGAAGATAGACACAAAATGCTGGAGTAACTCAGCGGGACAGGCAGCATCTCTGGAGAGAAGGAATGGGCGGCGTTTCGTGTCGAGACCATTCTTCAGACTACTAAGGATCAAAAATTGAAATGTTTGTTTGATGAAATCTCCGTGAGGTTTAACGCTGGCCTCTAAATCTTCCTTTTATTTCCTTGGACAATTACAAGGAGAACAGGAATGGGGGTCAGGTCGTGAAATCCATCCATTTTTTGTTGTCATGTCTCGTTATTATTGAAGTGATTTCAGGTTGCATCGATTTGACCAGCCTTAATGCCTCAAGACACCGACAGTCTCCGAACACAGTGCGTCAACGTGTGCCTCGTTTGTCCCTAAACTTACAGGGAACAACGCAGTCAGCTGTAAACCTGACTCATAGATTTATTTTTTCACTGAGAAATATCATCTCACAGACTGCAGCCAAGCAGAAGGACGAGGCCATAGGCCATTTGGCCCTTCGAGCCAGCACCGCCATTCAATATGATCATGGATGATCATCCAGTTTCAAAGGTTTCAAAGGTCTTTTATTGTCACGTATACCAATTAAGGTAGAGTGATGTGCGAATTACCATACAGCCATACTGAAAAAGCAACAAAAAAAGACAATAGACAATAGGTGCAGGAGGAGGCCATTCGGCCCTTCGAGCCAGCACCGCCATTCAATGTGATCATGGCTGATCATTCTCAATCAATACCCCGTTCCTGCCTTCTCCCCATACCCCCTGACTCTGCTATCCTTAAGAGCTCTATCCAGGTCTCTCTGGAATGCATTCAGAGAATTGGCCTTCCCTGCCTTCTGAGGGACACACAACTACATATCTTCTTAGGCCCCCTCGGTCATGGCTGACCATGGGTGATGCATCCTAGTCGGCTGCTTGCTCCACACCTCGGCTAGAGCAGCGTTGCTTGTGGCTGAAGAGACCAATGTGGGAGTGACGGCCTCTGTGGCAAAGGTCACATTTGTGTGTGGTCTCTGGTGTGTTGACGTTGCTGCGCTCCTTTCTGCGTGCCCGCTTGTCTGCCGTTGCGTTCATCAGTGTCTCTTCCCCCGTTTTGAGATGTTGGTTCAGGTTACCTCTCCACCTCATGCGGTCAGCTGCAAGGCTCTCCCAGGACTCCACATCGACGTCGAGCACCTTCAAATCTCTCTTGCAGTGAAGAAAGCGAATGGTATGTTGGCATTCATAGCAAGAGGATTTGAGTTTAGGAGCAGGGAGGTTCTACTGCAGTTGTACAGGGCATTGGTGAGACCGCACCCCTGGAGTATTGTGTGCAGTTTTGGTCTCCTAATCTGAGGAAAGACGTTCTTGCCTTAGAGGGAGTACAGAGAAGGTTCACCAGATTGATCCCTGGGATGGCGGGACTTTCATATGAAGAAAGACTGGATAGACTTGGCTTGTACTCGCTGGAATTTAGAAGATTGGGGGGGGATCTTATAGAAACATATAAAATTCTTAAGGGGTTGGAGAGGCTAGATGCGGGAAGATTGTTCCCGATGTTGGGGGAGTCCAGAACCAGGGGTCACAGCTTAAGGATAAGGGGGAAGTCTTTTAGGACCGAGATGAGAAAATATTTCTTCACACAGAAAGTGGTGAGTCTGTGGAATTCTCTGCCACAGAAGGTAGTTGAGGCCAGTTCATTGGCTATATTTAAGAGGGAGTTAGATGTGGCCCTTGTGGCTAAAGGGATCAAGGGGTATGGGGAGAAGGCAGGTACAGGTTACTGAGCTGGATGATCAGCCATGATCATATTGAATGGCGGTGCAGGCTCGAAGGGCCGAATGGCCTACTCCTGCACCTATTTTCTATGTTTCTATGTTTCTATCCTTGTAACGTAGCTGGGGGCAGCCGACGGTTCTCCTCCCAGATGTCAGCTCTCCATAGAGGATGTCTTTTGGAATGCGGCCATCCTCCATGCGGTGGACATGGCCCAGCCACAGCAGCCTGTGCTGCCTGACTAGAGTGTACATACTCGGAAGGCCAGAATCTTGGCGTTGGACACTCTGTCTTGCCAGGATATACCCAGGGTACGGCGGATGCTTCTAAGGTACAGTGATGTGCAAATTACCATACAGCCATACTAAAAAAGCAACAAAAAAAGACACACAACTACATAAAAGTTAACATAAACATCCACGGCAGTGGATTCCCCGCATTCCTCACTGTGACGGAAGGCAATAAAGTCCAATCTACTTCCCTCATTTTTCTCCTGCATCGGGGCGGTCAAAGCTCCTCCATCGGGACGCTCGAAGCTCCTCCATCGGGGCGGTCCAAGCTCCTCCATCGGGGCGGTCCAAGCTCCTCCATCGGGGCGGTCCAAGCTCCTCCATCGGGGCGGTCCAAGCTCCTCCATTGGGGCGGTCCAAGCTCCTCCATCGGGGCGGTCAAAGCTCCTCCATCGGGACGGTCCAAGCTCCTCCATCGGGGCGCTCCAAGCTCCTCCATCGGGGCGCTCGAAGCTCCTCCATCGGGGCGCTCGAAGCTCCTCCATCGGGGCGGTCCAAGCTCCTCCATCGGGGCGCTCGAAGCTCCTCCATCGGGGCGCTCGAAGCTCCTGCAGCTTGGAGTTCCCATTGTCGGTCTCTGATCCTGTTACTGATCAATACCCTGTTACTGCTTTTTCCCCCATATCCCTTGATTCCGTTAGCCCTAAGAGCTAAATATAACTCTCTCTTGAATACATCCAGTGAATTGGCCTCCACTGTGGCAGAGAATTCCACAGATTTACAACTCTCTGGGTTAAAAGGTTTTCCTCATCTCCCTTCTAAATGGCCTACCCCTTATTCTTAAACTGTGGCCCCTGGTTCTGGACTCCGCCAACATCAGGAACATTTTTCCTGCATCTAGCCTGTCCAATCCCTTAAGAATGTTATATGTTTCTACAAGATCTCCTCTCACCCTTCTAAACTCCAGTGAATATAATCCCAGCCGATCCATTCTTTCGCCACATGTTAGTCCCGCCATCCCGGGAATTAACCTGGTGAACCTACACAGCACTCCCTGACTCCGGGCGCTGTCTGAACAGAGTTTGTACGTTCTCCCCGTGACTGCGTGGGTTTTCTCCAGGTGCTTCAGTTTCCTCCCACACTCCAAAGACATGCAGGTTTGTAGGTTAATTGGCTTCGGTAAAGATTTTAAATCGTCCCTAGTGCGTGGGGTAGTGCTCTTGTATGGGGATCACTGGTCGACGTGGACTCGGTGGGCCGAAGGGCCTGTTTCCACGCTGTCTCTCTAAACTAAACCATAAGGAGGCAATACGGCCCGTTGTAATCTGCTATTTCTCTCGCCAACAGGGACCCAACCCGAAACGTCACCTATCCATGTTCCCCAGAGATGCTGCCTGACCCGCTGAGTTACTCCAGCACCCTGTGAAACGTCACCTATCCATGTTCTCCAGAGATGGTGCCTGACCCGCTGAGTTACTCCAGCACTCTGTGAAACGTCACCTATCCATGTTCCCCAGAGATGCTGCCTGACCTGCTGAGTTACTCCAGCACTCTGTGAAACGTCACCTATCCATGTTCTCCACAGTTGCTGCCTGACCCGCTGAGTTACTCCAGCACTCTGTGAAACGTCACCTATCCATGTTCTCCACAGTTGCTGCCTGACCTGCTGAGTTACTCCAGCACTCTGTGAAACGTCACCTATCCATGTTCCCCAGAGATGCTGCCTGACCCGCTGAGTTACTCCAGCACTCTGTGAAACGTCACCTATCCATGTTCCCCAGAGATGCTGCCTGACCCGCTGAGTTACTCCATCCATTTGTAACCTTTCATCACCAATTAAACGAAGTGCAGATGCAGAAAATTTGAAACTAAAACAGAAAATGCAGGAAAAACTCAGCAGGTCAGGTAGCATCTGTGGGGAGAGAGAAACACAGTTACTAGTCATAAAGTCATAGAGTCATGCAGCATGGGAACAGGCCCTTCAGCCCAACTTGCCCATGCCGACCCCAAGATGCCCCATCTACACTTGTCCCACCTGCCTGCATTTGGCCCATATCCCTCTTAAACTGTCCTATCTATGTACCTGTCTAACTGTTTCTTAAACATTGCGATAGTCCCTGCCTCAACCACTTCATCTTGCAGCTTTTCCATACTCCCACCAACCTCTGTGTGAAAAAAATACCCCTCAGGTTCCTATTAAATCTTTTTCCTCTCACCTTCAACCCAAATCCTCCGATTCTTGATTCCCCTACTCTGGGTAAAATACTGTGCATCGACCATATCTATTCCCCTCATGGTCTTATACACCTCTATAAGATCCTCCTGCGCTCCAAGGAATAAAGTCCTAGCCTGCCCAACCTCTCCCTATAGTTCAGGCCATCATGTCTTGGCTTCATCCTTGTAAATCTTGTGACACATGGTGACTCTCTCATTTTCTCCCTTTTCCAGTTTTGATTAATGGTCCCGGATCTGAAATATTAAGAGCTTCTCTTTGGTCGATGCTGACTGAACTGCTGAGTGTTTTCAGCATTTCCTATTTCGCACCTGAATCGGACAAACGTACACCCCAGCGGTATGAACATTGAATCCCCTAACTTTGAGTAGCCCCTTGCTTTCCCTCTCTCTCCATCCCCTCCCCTTTCCCAGTTCTCCTCCCACCAGTCTTACTGCCTTCCACTACATTCTATCTCTGTCCCACCCACTCCCCTGACTTCAGTCTGAAGAAGGGTCTGGACCTGAAACGTCACATATTATCCTTCTCTCCTTCTTAAAATCGAGGGTTAAAGATTAAGGGAGACGCAGTGATGGAGTTACTGCCTCACAGCACCAGTCACCCAGGTCCCATCCCAACTGTGGCTGCTCTCTTTTTTTTTAAATGTTTATTTTTAAAAATTTTAATTTAATTAATCACAGTACATATAACAACAACAGTAAACCCCATCCCTCCCCTTCCCCACATAATCATGAAAACAAACAAAAACAAACAAATAAATAAATTAAAATAAATTTAAAAAAACATAACTACAAGACAAAAGTACAAAAACATGAGGCAAGGTCATTTTCACAAGTTAAATGTTTCAGTATTTTCACTGCTGGATTCAAAGAAGGTGTGGCAATGAGGGGATAGTTTTACTTGTCCTTAATATGCTGCAGCACTGGGTTCCATATGTTGAAGAACTTTTGAGGGTTGCCAGACAATTCATATCTCAGCCTCTCCACGTGTCAGATGCCCATTAATTCTCAACTGGAGCTGCTCTCTGTCTGGAGTTTGCATGTTCTCCGTGTCACCCCGTAGATTCCCTCCTCACTCTCCGGTTTCACCCCACATCTCAAAGACGTGCAGGTTTGTAGGCTAATCGGCCTCGGTGAAAATTGTCCACAGTGTGTGTAAGAGAGAGCTAAGTGTACGGTGTGATTGTTGGTCGGGACCCTTCTTCACATCAAGTGGGGAGGGGGAAAAAAGCTGGAGAGCTCCCGGAAAGAGCTGGCACAGAGATGATAGAGCAGATACACTACTGCTGAAAGGCACTTCGAATTCCTGCATTTACAGCTTTCTCCAGATAACCCCCCCCCCCCCCCACACCGACACGGGAGCCCTCCTCAATATTTCATAAAGCAATTAGCAGATGCAGCGTGAGGAGCTGGAAGGGGGGAAGGGGAGATGGAAGGGCAACCGACAACCGTGGGACATTAACAGCGGGAGCTACGCATCTGTGACTAGTCAGTGATTTGAGGAACAGCTTGTGGTCCTTCCTGTTAACTGTCTCCGACTGTAAGCATCGCCACCGATCAGTGTCTTGGCAACTCACGGTCTCGCCAATTGCTGGAATCAATCTTGCATTAGCAGCCAGACAGGCGGCGTTTTTATAATCGGCGGGGCCCGCTGAAGTTTCAAAAACGTGGAACCGTCAAGGGTCAAAAGAATAAGGGGTAAGGCCATTTAGAACGGAGATGAGGAAAAACTTTTTCAGTTGTGAATCTGTGGAATTCTCTGCCTCAGAAGGCAGTGGAGGCCAATTCTCTGAATGCATTCAAGAGAGAGCTAGATCGAGCTCTTAAGGATAGCGGAGTCAGGGGGTATGGGGAGAAGGCAGGAACGGGGTACTGATTGAGAATGATCAGCCGTGATCACATTGAATGGCGGTGCTGGCTCGAAGGGCCGAATGGCCTCCTCCTGCACCTATTGTCTTTTGTCTATTGTCAAAAGTAACTTTCAATGAGGCCCCCCCCTCCTCAACCTTCTAAACACCAGCGAGTACAGGCCCAGTGCCGACAAACACTCATCACGTGCTAACCCACTCACTCCTGGGATCAGACACCGCCACCTCCTCAATTCACTGTCGCATCGAACGTGCGATGTCCAGCCCCACCCGGCTCGGACATGCCCCGCAAACAGTACGTCGCCCTGAACCGGCTCCGCACAGGGGTCGGCTGGTTCAACGCCAACGTACATCGTTGGGGGCTGCGTCCATCAGCAGCCTGGCGTGTGTGGAGCAGACCAGCAAACAGCGCAGCACGGCATCTTCCACTGCATTGTCCTCCGTCTCCCCTGGTGGAGGGGTAGACCTCACGGCCCTCGGCAACAGCACGTTGAATTGGCTACAGCGCCTGGGGGGTCGTTACATGATTTCTGCTGCCTCAAACGCAAGAAGAAGTCCTGGGATCCTTCTCGTAAACCTCATTTGGACCCTCTCTAGAGCCAGCACATCCTTCCTCAGATACGGGGCCCAGATTTGCTCACCGAGCACCAAATGTGGGCCTATCCTGCACCTCGCAGAGCCTCAGCACTACACCTATAAGGTGCGATTAGCACGAAGCACTGGATAGTCCTTCATTCCCTCTTTCGCATTGGTCTGTTCAGCTGAGGAACTCACTGAGTAATCATTATTGACCGCGATTAGCCTGTTCTAATCCTCGGTAGCTTCCCACACTTTCTAGGCTGCTCCCCCTCAATACCTGTTTACCTCCAGCTTGCCATCAACAGAACTTGTCAATTCGGATTTAGTTGCTCTTGTGACTATTGATTTTTTGCCGGCTGTGACTTTTGTACAGAGGAGGCTTAGACCTGAATCAATAAGGATAAATATAGAAACCGTGATGGGAGTTGGACAACTCTACATAGATGGATGAGATGCCGTTGTACAATACCGTTTATTATTCATTCTCCACATGTGGGCTGCACTGAGACTGCCATTAACTATTTCCCGTGAGCTAAGGGCGGTTTTCTGTGGAGCTATTTGCCAGGGCTACCTTTGGGCTGCAGAGTGGCGCAGCTGGGAGAGCCACTGCCTCACCGCGCCAGAGGCGCCGGGTTAGATCCTGACATCAGATGCCGTCCGTGTGTGGAGTTTGCACGTTCTCCCCGTGACCGCGAGGGTTTCCTCCGGGTGCTCCGGTTTCCTCCCACATCCCAAAGACGTGAGGGTTGGTAGAGTCATTGAGAGTCATAGAGTCACACAGCATGGAAATAGGCCCTTCGGCCCAAATTGCTTGAGCTGACCTGGATATCCCATCTATACTAGTCCCACCTGCCTATGTTTGGCCTATATCCCTCTAAAACCTTTCCTATCCAAGTATCTTTAGATTTTAGACTTTGGACTAGTGTCCAAGCAGGCCCCAGTGTGGACACATGGACACAGTGTCCAAGCAGGCCCCAGTGTGGACACAGGGACACAGTGTCCAAGCAGGCCCTTCGGCCCACAGAGTCCTCACCAACCATCGATCACCCCGTACACTAACACTATTCAAAAACCTTGCCGTGATATTTGACTCTACATTAAAGTTTGACAAGCAAGTCAACGCTGTGGTAAAAGCCAGCTTCTTCCAGCTTACCATAGCTAAAATCAAACCATTCCTCCATTTTTACGACATTGAAAAAATCATCCACGCATTCATTTCCTCCCGCCTAGACTACTGCAACTCGCTATACACTGGGATCAGCCAATCATCCCTGTCCTGCCTGCAATTGGTTCAAAACGCCGCAGCGAGACTCCTGAACGGTACCCGTAAAAGGGACCACATCACCCCGATTCTGGCCTCTCTCCACTGGCTCCCAGTACAGTACAGAATCAACTTCAAGCTCCTCCTATTCACATACAAAGCCGTAAACGGGCTTTCCCCCCTCCATATCAAAAATCTTCTAACCCACCAATCTATCTCCAGGTCCCTCTGGTCGGCCGACTTGGGGCTACTGACTATCTCGCGGTCTAGGCTTAAGCTCAGGGGTGACCGCGCTTTTGCAGTTGCAGCTCCTAGACTGTGGAACAGCATCCCTCTCCCCATCAGAACTGCCCCCTCCATCGACTCCTTTAAATGTCTTTTAAATGTGGTTATGGCACCTGCCTCAACAACTCCGAAGAAAGGTATCAACCCAAGACGTCACCCATCCTTGTCTTCGAGAAACGCTGCCTGACCTATTGAGTTACTCCAGCATTTTTGGAAAAAATTTCAACAACTTAGCAAGTTTGCAGATGTCACTGGGAGTAGGTGGTATGTAGTGAAGGTGGTCATCAAAAGTTGCAACAGATTGGCCAGGTGGGCTGAGGAATGGTTGATGGAATTTAATACAGAGAAATGTGAGATGGTTCATTTTGGGAAGTCTAACAAGGGCAGGACCTGCACAGTGAACAGTGGGGCTCTGGGGAGTGTTGTAGAGTAGAGGGGTCCAGGAGTGCAGGTAACACAGTTCCTTGAAAGTGTCATCACAGGTAGATAATGTGGCCAAAAAGGCTTTTGGCACATTGGTCTTCATCAGTCAGAGTATTGAGTATAGAAGTTGGGAGGTCACGTTGCAGTTATATAAAACTCTGGTGAGGCCACATTTAGAGTATTGTGTTCAGTTTTGGGCACTATGTTATAGGAAAGATGTTGTTGTCAAGCTGGAAAGGACGCAGAGAAGATTTACGAGGATGTTTAGAAACATAGAAAATAGGTGCAGGAGTAGGCCATTCGGCCCTTCAAGCCTGCACCGCCATTCAATATGATCATGGCTGATCATCCAGCTCAGTAACCTGTACCTGCCTTCTCTCCATACCCCCTGATCCCTTTAGCCACCATGGCCACATCTAACTCCCTCTTAAATATAGCCAATGAGCTGGCCTCAACTACCTTCTGTGGCAGAGAATTCCACAGACTCACCACTCTCTGTGTGAAGAAATGTTTTCTCATCTCGGTCCTAAAAGACTTCCCCCTTATCGTTAAGCTGTGACCCCTGGTTCTGGACTTCCCCAACATCGGGAACAATCTTCCCGCATCTAGCCTCTCCAACCCCTTAAGAATTTTATATTTTTCTATAAGATCCCCCCTCAGTCTTCTAAATTCCAGCGAGTATAAGCCTAGTCTATCCTGTTTTTCTTCATATGAAAGTCCTGCCATCCCAGGACTCAAGTGCCTGAGCTATAGGGAGAGGTTGAGTAGGCTGGAATTCTATTCCTTAGAGCGCAGGAGGATGAGGGGTGATCTTATGGAGTATAAGCCTAGTCTATCCAGTCTTTCTTCATATGAAAGTCCTGCCATCCCAGGGATCAATCTGGTGAACCTTCTCTGTACTCCCTCTAAGGCTAGAATGTCTTTCCTCAGATTAGGAGACCAAAACTGTACACAATACCCCAGGTGCGGTCTCACCAAGGCCCTGTACAACTGCAGCAGAACCTCTCAGTTCCTATACTCAAGAGGGATATGGGCCAAATGCAGGCAGATGAGGCATGTTGTTCAGCATGGTCAGGTTGGACTGAAAGGCCTGCTTCGATGCTGAATGACTGTGACTATAACTATCATCCTCTTGAACACTGCAAACACCACCTAAGCTATGAACTACAAACTCTCTTGGTTGCAAGAATGATTGGGGTTATTTTTGCACCAATATTGGCATTTTTATCACTAATTATTATGTTATCTATGAGTATTGTATTTACAGACTGCTGCTTAGTTTGTTTTAGTTTTAGTTTAGAGGTACAGCGCGGATAAAGGCCCTTCGGCCCACCGAGTCCGTACCGACCAGCGATCCCCGCACACTAACGCTATCCTACACACTAGGAACAACTTACAATTTTACCGAAGCCAATTAACCTACAAACCTGCATGTCTTTGGAATGTGGGAGGAATCCGGAGATCCCGGAGAAAACCCACGCAGTTCATAAGGAAAACGTACAAACTCCATATAGACAGCACCCATAGTCAGGATCGAACTTGGGTCTCTGGCGCTGTAAGGCAGCAACTCTACCGCTGCACCACCTTGCCACCTTGTTATGCTGCTGCAAGTAAGAATTTCATTGTTCTGATTGCGGTACATATGACAATTAAATACTCTTGTCTCTTCACCCTTGACAGCGCCGGAGGTCAGGATTGAACCTTGATCACTAAGGCGGTGATTCAGTGGTTCTAGGAGTAGTGTTACGGTCCCACTCAGTTGCTGAGGATACTGCTGTTCCCAGGGATACAGTTCTTGATGGCTTTGGACTCTCTAAAATCTGGAGCATTTGGAAGAAGGATCCTGACCCAAAACATCATCCGTATATTCCCTCCACAGGTGGTCGAGGATGGGGCCAGCGGTTGAGGGACGGACCGAGAAAGGGAAGAGGGACCCAGCATGTGGGAGGCGCTGAGAACAAAGGGGGACCTGGCGTGGGAGGGGCGGGGGGGTCGCTGAGAGAACAAAGGGAGACCATCGGGGACTAAATGGAATACATTGTAACTTTGTCGGCGCCCTTTATGTGGTGACTCTTTGCATACCTTATATAGGCAATACAAAGAATCTCATAACAAAGTATCATACATACATTGATTGATTGATTCATTGATTGATTGATTCATTCATTAAGAGGCTGCCTGACCCGCTGAGTTTAGCTTTTACCGAAGATAGACACAAAAAGCTGGAGTAACTCAGCGGGACAAGCAGCATCTCTGGAGAGAAGGAAAGGGGTGATGATTAGGGTCGAGACCCTACTAGTTTAGTTTTTAGTTCAGTTTACTTTAGAGTTATGGTGCGGAAACAGGCCCTTCGGTCCACCGAGTCCGTACTGACCAGCGATCCCTGCACATTAACCCTACCCTACACACTAGGGATAACTTACATTTATACTAACCCAATTAACCTACAAACGTACAAACTCCGTGCAGATAGCACCCGTGGTCAGGATCGAACCCGGGTCTCTGTCGTTGAAAGCGTTTGTAAGGCAGCAACTCTACCCACTGCGCCATCGTGCCACCCGACAGTACATAAGTTCCTCCAGCAATTTGTTTTTTGCTCAAGATCCCAGCACCTGCGGTTTCTTGCGTCTCCTAACTTTCCAGTGGCAGTAAGTTCACAGTCAGTAATCCGAGTATGAAGACAGCTCTCACTGTTCCACCCCCAGCACACCACAGATGCACTCAATCCTCCACAACACAAACTCAATCTATCATTGAAAGTGGATTAATATTTTAAAGATTATTTTGTTAAACTAACGGTTGGAGAGGCAGCTTGAAGATCTCGTCTCAGAGCCCAAGGGGAATCCATATATTGAACCTGGCTGAGATGCTGAAGTGAGAGCAGTCATATTATCAATCCTTGAAGAATGTTCCTTTAATTGGCAGCTTTGTGTCAATCAGACTGAAGATTTAAGGTGCGGATCATCCCCCTCACTGAAGAATTAACCGTAGAGTACCACAGAGGGTATCAATAACTGCGATGCGATGACAGTTTTAGTTGTAATCTAGTTGGGAGATATGCCGCGCAAACAGGCCCTTCGGCCCACTGTGTCTGTGCCGACCAGCGATCGCCCATTCATACTGGTTTTAGATTTTAGGCTTTGGTGATACAGCACGGGAAACACGAAGTGTTGCAAGAACTCAGCAGGTCAGGCAGCATCGATGGAAGGAATGGACAGGTGACATTTCAGGTCAGGACCCTTCTTCAGACCTAAGACACAGATATGGCATGATGGCGCAGTTGTCGAGCTACTGCCTCACAGCGCCAGAGACCCAGTTTCAATCCTGTCTACAGATGCTGTCTGTACGAAGTTTGTATTTTACTCCCTGTGACCTGCGTGGGTTTTCTCCGGGACCTCCGGTTTCCTCCCACACTCCAAAGACGTGCAGGTTTGTAGGTTAATTGGCTTGGCATAAATGTAAATTGTCCCTAGTGGGTGTTGTGTGTAGGATAGTGTTAGTGTGCGGGGATCGCGGACTCGGTGGACCAAAGGGCCTGTTTCGGTGTCAGGGGTTACGGGGGGGGGGGGGGGGGGGGGGAAGACAGGAGAATGGGGTGAGGAGGGGGAGATAGATCGGCCATGATTAACGGTGCCAAATATAGCACTCCCAAATATGGGACAAGGTGTAGATTAATTGGCTTGGTAAAATGTAAATTGTCCCCAGTGTAGTGTTAGTGTACGAGGATCGCTGGTCGGTGCAGACTCGGTGGGCCGAAGAGCCTGTTTCCGCGCTGTATCTCTAAACAGTAACTCGGTACAGGTGCCAATGAACTGAACTGAACTAAACTAAACCCAAGCATGAACCGGAGACTGGAATCTATTTGAGAGGCTCAGGGATTAATATTTATTGTTTGTGGGATTTATAATTTAAATAAAAGATTCTCAAAATAACTTCCAAGCTGAAATCTAATCAAAGTAGTTCACATCCACAGACCACAGTGAAATATTAGAGGGTATAGCTTTAAGTTTAGTATTAAAGAGCATAGGTTTACGTTGAATACTAGAGGGCATAGTTTTACGTCAGATATAGAGGGCATAACTTTATGTCAAACATGGAAGGCATAGGATTACATCAAATATTAGAGGGTGAATGCTTAAGTCAAATACTAGAGGGCATAGCTTTAAGTCAACTACGAGAGGGCGGCGTCATGGTGGCCCAGCGGTAGAGTTGCTGCCTTGCAGCGAATGCAGTGCTGGAGACCCGGGTTCCATCCCAACTACGGGTGCTGTCTGCACAGAGTTTGTACGTTCTCCCCGTGACCTGCGTGGGTTTTCTCCGAGATCTTCGATTTCCTCCCACACTCCAACGACGCACAGGTTTGTCGGTTAATTGGCTTGGTAAATGTAAAAATTGTCCCTAGTGGGTATAGGATAGTGTTAGTGTGCGGGGATCACTGGTCGGCGCGGACCCGGCCTGTTTCCGCGCTGTATCTCTAAACTAAAGTAAACTAAACTAATAGACACAGCTTTATGTCAAATATTCGAGGCTTTGTCAAATACTAGAGGGCATAGCTGCAAGTTAAATACTGGAGGGCACAGCTTTAAGGTGAGGGAGATGGCTGGGAATATGTGTTCAGGTGCCTAACATTGGAGAAGTGGGGAAAGCTGGTATCTGCTGCCACCTGGTGACCAAGGCAGCTCCTGCCATGATTCACGGCAGTGGATTTAATGTGAGGTATTAGGACACAGATGTTTGTATTGGAGAAGTATTAAAGTCCGTTTTAAAGAAAGTGTGACTGTGAGTGAGAGGCTCCAGTCTCCGGACAGGCTGAGAAGCCCAGTGCAGAGCCTCGCAGGTCGGAGCCCACAGCTGTGACGAGGCCCCTGGGTCTGCTGGGGCCTGCATCGGTGCCACGGTGGCGTCCGGAGAGGGGCCGGCAGCATCAGCGGAGAGCTCGGTGCAGCGGTCGATGATGGCGCCCACCGAGGGACGAGGACAGACACATGGAAGTGAGGACGCCTCTTCCGGGGGAAAGAACAAAGGACCCGGTGTGAAGGACCGCCGTGAGGGAGGGGGGAACGAAGGGGATATTTTGTGACTTTGTCAGCGCCCTTTATGTGGTGACTATTTGCATACCTTGACACAATAGCAAACAAAGAATTTGACTGACTTGTCACATGTGACAATCAATTCAATTCAATAAGAGATAGAAAAACAGACAAAAAGAGTGTGAGACAGAGAGAGCAAGACAGAGAAAGAGACACAGAGAAGATAGAGATACACACACAGTACATGCCTCAGTCAGTATCAATAGTGTGGATGTGGAAATGTTTGCGATTGTCAAGACAGAATCACAACAATGGCTCTACTTCCTGAGGACACTGTGAGGGATGTCTATGATCCTTACAAACTTCTACAGAGGCACTGTAGAAAGCATAATCCTCAATGCTGCCTTCCAGTAATGTCCTATTTACTGCTGCCCTCTCCTCAGCCATTTACTGGTGCCCTCCCCTAATCCCCTATTTAATGGTGCCCTCCCCGAATTCCTCATTTACTGGTGCCCTCGCCGAATTTCCCATTTACTGGGGCCCCCTCCCCATATTCCTTATTTACTATTGCCTCACAGTATCAGAGATGTCCGATTCTTTGATTACTCAGGTGCTGTCTGTGTGGAGTTTGTACGTTCTCTCTAGAGACGCGGGTGGAGTGTCGGGAGTCGAAAAAAGTGATAACATAAAACTAGTGAATGGGTGATGGATAGTTGGCGTGGACTCAGTGGGCTGAAGGGCCTGTTTCCATGCTGCAACTCTAAAAAAATATATTGTTACGCAATTAAAACCACATCAGGCTCAGCCAGAAATGAATTTCCTTTATTTTTTAAAGAAAAAAAAGATTGATATATGTTCATTAAAGTTAAGGTTGTACATTAAGTGTCATGATTAAGTAACCTAACTGTTATTTTGTGTAAATCTCTGAATTTCTGTAAACTCCTTTCTCTCTCTTACTTTCAATTGTTTCTTACGGAAGGGACAATCCCAGCAGAAGAAGTTGCATTTCAATCTCGATATCTTTCACTCTCGATTTCCATCACTCTGCCACCAATTTCCCCATTTCCTGGCCAGGTCATTCTTCTTTACATGGGGAATGTTACATCCAAGTTATCCACAGAAAGGTCCCACAAACTTCACTGAGATATCATTGGCATTAAGCATCTAAAAGAGTTGCAAAGATGTTTGCTATCGGGGGAGGTTGGACAGGCTTGGACTGTATTCCTCTGAGTGCAGAAAGCTGAGGGGTGATCTTACAGAGGTGTTTAAATTCATGAGGGGAATGCACAAAATCTTTTACCAGGGAAGGGGTATCAAGAGCCAGAGGACGTAGGTTTAAGTTAAGTGGGCAAAGATTTCTCTGCCAAAGAGGCAGTGGAGGACAATTCACTGTATGTTCTGGACCGATAGCACAACAGTGCTGAAATACATCAACAACAAAAACAAAAGCTTTCAGACGTTTGTAGCTAACAGAATCGCTTTCGTGAGGGATGTTACTGACTTATTGCAATGGAGATATGTTAGTACGAAGGAAAATCCCGCAGATGAAGCCGGAGGACTAACAGCAGACCGCTTCTTAAGCTGGAAAAGGAGTGATCATATCATATCTGTACAGCCGGAAACAGGCCTTTTCGGCCCACCAAGTCCGTGCCGCCCAGCGATCCCCGTACATTAACACTATCCTACACCCACTAGGGACAATTTTTACATTTACCCAGCCAATTAACCTACAAACCTGTACGTCTTTGGAGTGTGGGAGAAACCGAAGATCTCGGAGAAAACCCACGCAGGTCATGGGGAGAACGTACAAACTCCTTACAGTGCAGCACCCGTAGTCAGGATCGAACCTGAGTCTCCGGCGCTGCATTCGCTGTAAAGCAGCAACTCTACCGCTGCGCTACCGTGCTTTTGTTGATTGAAGAATTACTATAATAGATTAGATGCCAATATATAGTGCATGCCTTTTGATTAGGGGCTGGTGTGTAGGAGCAATTTTGCGCTTATTGGTTATTTTTGCATATTATTATTATTACCTTGTATCCTGCTGTAGTTTTGACACTTAAGAGTTAATGCTATGCTTACGTATGGGCTGGGCGGAGAGAGAGTAACAGCAGTTTGGATGTGTTTGTGAGTTGGAGCCGAGATGATGCTGACAGAAGGTCAGCCAAAAGGATTCCGCAGCCAAGATTTAATCGGTTGTAGATCTTACTGACTAGAAGATTAGTAAAGATCTCCGCCGAAGATAGATCTGGGGGTTCGTATTGATTGCATAGACCGAAACAAGAGATATGCCAATATGTTCTATTGCCACTCAAATAAACTCGACTAACTAATTCAAACGTCATAGAGGTCTCTGTTATTGTGATTGCTTGCATCATTAGCTTATCGTTTCACTCGAACTGTGTAAGCTGCACAGGAGCTAATTTGATAGACGAGAAGCTGGCCGCTATATCTGTGGTACTTGCCTCAACAACCTCCTCTGGCAGCCTTATTGACACCATCTCCCGTGGCTCCACACATAGATGACCACAAAAGCTCCCTCACCAATGATCCACAAACCCTCCACCCGAAACCAATATCAAAAACCTTTTATATCCAAGATTATTAGACCCACATTATGAACGATTAATCCCAGCGGGTCGGGCAGCGTGTCCGGAGAAAAGGAATAGGTGACGTTTCAGGACGGAATCATTCTTCAGTCTGATAGTCTGTATCTCTAAACTAAACTAACGGTATGAAAGACGGGTCCTAACCCGAAACGTCATCACCTATTCCTTGTCTTCAGATACACTGCCTGACCCGCTGACTTACTCCAGTACTTTGTATCCATCAATGCTCAAACACATGGGAACGAGTAAATGTAGAAACAAGAAACTGCAGATGTTGTTTTATGCCAAAGATAGACACAGTGCCTAAGGAACTCAGCGGGTCAGGCAGCATCTCTGGAGAGAAAGGATGGTCTTTTCTCACCTCCAGTTTTTCATCACCCCACCCCACCCCCACCCAACTTTCAGTTTGAAGAAGGGTCCCGACGTGAAACGTCACCCATCGTTTTTCTTCAGAGATGCTGCCTGACCCACCAGCACTTTGTGTCTAACTTCAGAATGAGCAAACCTCCCGCACTTCATACTTCCCATTGATGAAGAAAAACAATTGATACAAATATGAGGCTTATTGTTCAGTGCCTTGAATCCAAAGCATTTTGATTGAGTTTCAACGATGATACAGTTTCTCCATGACCATCTTTTGAGAGAAGTCGACTTAGTCTGAGATCAGTTTATTCAGCAGGATCATCCTAAAAAACAAAACCACAAAATAAATTTATCTCCACTCTGTCTTATCAGTGAATTAGGACAAAATACAAGCTGAAAATAACACATAGGTATCAGGGGCAGAATCGGGTAGAACCGCTATCTCACAGTGGCAGAGACCCGGGTTCGATCCTGACTACGGGTGCTGTTCGTACAGAGTTTGTACGCTCTCCGTGACCAGCGCGGCTTTTCTCCGAGATCCCCGGTTTCCTCCCACATCCCAAAGACGTGCGGGCTTGTAGGCTAATTGCCCCTCTGTAAAATTTTCCCTAGTGTGCAGGGAGTGGATGAGAAAATGGGGTAACATAGAACTAGTGTTCCAGAAGGTAACAGAATTAGAAGGAGGTGGCATGGTGGCACAGCGGTAGAGTTGTTGCCTTACGGCACTAGGGTCCCAGGTTCGATCCTACAGATACAGGTGTTATCTGTATGGAATTTGTATGTTCTCCCCGTGACCCATTTCCTCCGGGAGCTCTGACTTCCTCCGACACTCCATAGACGTACAGGTTTGTAGGTTAGTTGGCTTTGATATCATTGGAAATTGTCCCGAGCGTGTGTAGGATAGTGTTAGTGTGCGGGGATCGCTGGTCGGCGCAGACTCAATCTTGTTTCTGAGCTGTTTCTCTAAATATAACTAAACCAATCATTTTAAAGCTTTGGTAAATGTAGTTATTTGCAGGTGCAACACATCAGTCATGTACATTCCCAGCTGGAGAGAGTGAGTGGTTAAGGTAATGGGCTGAATTGCCTTACTTAGCATGTCCATTATAGTTGTCTGGTACTTCTGATATTCATTGAAGTTCTTCTTGACAAAGGAGGCAATATTGGACAGATTCATGGTATGATGCTTTCGCTGTGAAGTGCTGTAATAAAAAGGAGAACCGTAGTATTATCCATGAAAACATTGAGATTCAGAAACACCAAATATCATAAAACATTATGTTCCCGACTAATTAACTGCATGTGCAGGAAGGAACTGCAGATGCCAGTTTACATCGAAGATAGACACAAAATGCTGGAGTATATCAGCGGGACAGGTAGCATCTCAGGAGAGAAGGAGCAGGTGACATTTCGGCTCGACACCCTTCTTCAGACGACAAATGTGAAAGTCCAGGACATTTCAGTTCTTTGTACATTCACACCTTCAAGGGATTCAGATGATATTTTCAATGCCAGAATACATTTGTCCATGCCAGATTGTCTCTGGTATGGGAAGGCAATTCACCAGGATGATGGGTCTAAGTGGCCTATTCCTGCTCCATCTTTAGATTGTAGAGATACAGCGTGGAAACAGGCCCTTCGTCCACCAAGTCAACGCCAACCAGCGATCCCCGCACACTATTACTGTCCTACACACACTAGGGACAATTTGCAATTATACCAAAGCCTATTAACCTACAAACCTGTACTTCTTTGCAGTGTGGGTGGAAACTGGAGCACCCGGGAAAATCCACGCAGGTCACGGGGAGAATGTAGACTCCACACGGACAGTGGTATTCCTTAAAGCGGTGTCTTCTAGTATTTGACTTAGAAGTTATGTCCTCCAGTATATGAGAAACCTATGCCCTCTAGTATTTAACACACTTTTGTGTTATTCAGAGATCTCTGCACATTTTCACTACCCTACACACACTAGGGACAATTTTAACATATGTATACATTTATACCTAGCCAATTAACCTACAAATCTGTACGTCTTCGAAGGGTGGGAGGAAACCGGAGCACCCAAAGAAAACCCACGCGATCGTAGGGAGAACGTACAAACTCCATACAGACAGCACCTGTAGTCAGGATCGAACCCGGGTCTCTGGCGCTGTGAGGCAGCAACTCTACCGCTGCGCCACCCTGACTTTGCTGTGCTGTCGTGGGATAATATTAAACTGGGGGATACAGTAACGAGATAAGAAAGCAGGCATCTAAAACTGAAGTTACTGAGCCAAGCAAAGGCCATAGTCTTTCTTTCGTATGTCAACTACAACAATCAAAAGTGGCAATTGGTGCTTCAGAGTACTGTAGTTTATGCTTTGCTGCGAATTTTGCCAGTTCTGTAGAACTACCCAGGTTAGACAACGAGGACGTAAGGCAGCTCCCACCCCGGCCGTGGAGTAATAGATCACGGAAGCAAACCCTTCGGCCCAACTTGCCCATGACGACCAAGATGCCCTATCTACGCTAATCCTAGTTGCCCGTGTTTGGCCCATTTCCCTCCACCATATTCAATTGCAGAAGGGTCCAACCCCAAATATCACCCTGTCCATTTTCTCCAGAGATGCTGACCAGCTGAGTTACTCTAGCACTTTTTTTGGTCAAAGTACCTTTTGCATGGCGTGACCTGCCCACGAATGAGTTGTTTTAATTGGGCCCTGGAATAAAACACAAAGGAATCACAGAGGAACCAGATGGCGCAGCATTACATACCGACTGTACTTTGTATATTGGCTGGCTAAAATAATAAACAATACAAACTGTAAATTTGCAAAAAAAAGATGATAGAGAATTAGCAGCAATAGTTTCACAACTAAGATTCAGTAATATATAATAATTAGATACATAAACTAAAATGCAGTGGTAATTAGCAATTGACCGTCTAAAAATAGTTGAACAGTGAAAATATTTAAAGGAAATAATTCACAGAGGTTTGTCCACATCTGATTAGAAGTTTATTCCCAAGGTTAGCACAGTTTGGGTAGTCTTTCATATCCTGGTTTGTGTCTTCAGGTTTAGGTTTAGGTTTATTGTCATGTCAAAAGTGATATTAGCACAATTAGGCCATTCGGCCCATCAAGTTTACTCCGCGTGTGTACTGAGGTAGTCAAGAGTCTAGAGTGTTTTATTGTCAGATGTCCCAGATAGAACAATGAAATTCTTACTTGCAGCAACACAACAGAATATGTAAACAGTACACTAAACAATATAGTAAACAAGAGAAAATAAAAGTTCAGTGTGTGTATATATCCACATACTCCCAAATATACACACACACATATCATTGGGTTGCTGGCTCGAAGGGCTGAATGGCCTACTCCTGCACCTATTTTTTATGTATCTGTGTAAAACCTACGCAATCACGGGGAGAACGTACAAACTCCGCGCAGACAGCACTCATAGTCATTTTCAAAGTTCGGTGTAAACCTGCATCTGCAGTTCCTTCCTACACCAAGAATTAGAAGAGGATTCGCAATGTAAACGCAATAGATTTCCTTGCAATCACATCGGGACTTTATTTTTAATGGTTTACTGCAGTTTTTGTTTTGCATCGTAATTGAACTTTTTCAGTCAGAGAGTTGTAAAATCTGTGGAATTCACTGCCTCAGAAGGCAGTGGAGGTCAATTCTCTGAATGCATTCAAGAGAGAGCTAGATAGAGCTCTTAAGGATAGAGGAGTCAGGGGGTATGGGGAGAAGGCAGGAACGGGGTACTGATTGAGAATGATCAGCCATGAGCACATTGAATGGCGGTGCTGGCTCGAAGGGCCGAATGGCCTCCTCCTGCACCTATTGTCCATTGTCTATTGCCTCCACCACCACCCCTCACAGCACTTTCCAAAACACCCAGTGTAAAAAAATATCATCTCTTTTAAACTTTGCCTCTCTGACCTTAAAGCTATGCGCTCTAATCTTTGACATTTCCACCCTGGGATAAAGGTTCTGACTGTCTACCTTTTTGATGCCACTCATCATTTTATGAATTTCTGTCAGGTGTCCCCTCATCTTAAAGATTTGTTTCTCTAAACTTCTGCAGATCCAAAAGCTAACATTAGAAGCAGTTCAGATATAAAAGCCGATGCTTTTTATTTAGTGAGAGAGATGACAACATACCTGGAACTTTGACTGCGTCCTCCTGCGTTTTCACTAAGATTATAGAGGTCATCATATATGTTCAAGGGAATTTCCACTTGCTGGGTTACTGTGGGTTCAGATGTTTCAAATATGGGAAGTCTAAAATGTTAAAAATAATACAAGCTGTTATCTAGAATCGACAACATGTTTGAAAAATGGAAGCAAAAATTTCAAAAAACAAGCAACAGTAAAATATATTTATATATATGAACTAAAATTCAGTGGCATTTAGGAATTGAAAATCTAAAAATATTGAAATGTAGTGAGTACTATACACATGATATAATTAAATAAATTTATATTTTAGGGGGGCATTGAGCACGAGTCAGGGTGTCATGATGCAGCTCTATCAGACTTTGGTCAGGCCGCATTTGGAGTATTGCGTGCAGTTCTGGCCGCCCCCATTACAGGAAGGGTGTGGAGGTTTTGGAAAGTGTGTAGAGGAGGATTACTGGAATGCTGCTGGAATAGAGGGCATTAGCGATAAGGAGAGGTTAGACAAAATTGGATTGTTTTCTCTGGAACACTGGAAGTTGAAGGAAGACCTGGCAGAAGAATGTAAAATTACGAGGGTCATAGATGGAGTAGACAGTCAGAACCATTTACCCAACGAGGAAATGTCCAGAGGGCACTCTTTTATATTTTACTGTGCATTCATCCATTCCATCACTAGATTCACAGAGAGTCATAGAATCGTAGTTGACGATTTGCTGCGAATTTTGCCAGTTCTGTAGAACTACCCAGGTTAGACGACGAGGATGTAAGGCAGCTCCCACCCCGGCCGTGGAGTAATAGAGCACGGAAGCAAACCCTTTGGCCCAACTTGCCCATGACAACCAAGATGCCCTATCTACGCTAATCCTAGTTGCCCGTGTTTGGCCCATTTCACACCACCACATTCAATTGTAAGAAGGGCCCAAACCCCAAATGTCACCCTGTCCATTTTCTCCAGAGATGCTGACCTGCTGAGTTGCTCCATTTTTTTCCGTTTTTTTCCCTGCTTTTTTGAAGTGCGTCGTTCTGAGTTCATGCTGGAATTAAGCACAGAGGAATCAAAACCAGATAGCACAGCGACTCCTGTAGATCCCTTCGATGGTGGGGAGGTCAGTACCCGTGATGGACTGGGCAGTATTCACAACTTTTTGCAGTCTTCTTACCAGTCAATATGCTGTCTACTGTTCGCATGTAGAAATTCTAGAAAATCCTCTCTATCATACAGAATCTCCGTGCCGAACATGATGCCGTTAAACTAATCTCCTCTCCCTGAACGTGATCCATATCCCTCCATTCCATACATATCCATGTGCCGATCTAAAACCTTCTTAAACACCACTATCGTATCGTATGGAGAAATAATAAGATGACGATCACCTTGTAGGGAGTGTACTCCCCCCCCCCCCCCCCCCAATAGTCAACACAAACTTATTTTGTGCCTGCCCCGCTGAGTTACTCCAGCATCCACCTGAGAGTTGTGAATCTGTGGAATCTAATTCTCTGCCACAGAGGGCAGTGGAGGTCTATTCGGGATAGAGTTAGATAGAGCTCTGGGGGCTTGTGGAGTCGGGGGGTACGGGGAGAGAGCAGGAGCGAGTTACTGATTGTGGATGATCAGCCGTGATCATATTGATCTGGGAATAGATAAACAAGGTCCGATGGAAATAGAAAGAGCACATAGGGCTCTAAGACCGAAACCCTCGGCTAATCAAAAGCCAAGATCTGTGTTGATTAAATTTTTAAGATACCAAGATCGAGAATTGGTTTTCAAAACAGTCGAGAATAATATAAGAGAGGGAAAACCAATAGAACATGAAGGTACTAAAATAATCTTTTACCCAGACATCAGTAATGCCTTGTTGAGCAGAAAAAAAGAATTTAATAAGGCAAAAAATATTCTATGGAAGAAAGGCTATAGGTTTATTTTACTGCATCCGGCGACTTTGAAGATTATGATCAACACTGGAGAAAATAAATTTTTTAAAGACTTTGTCAAAGCAGAAGAGTATGCGGAAGAATTGCCATCGAGAAATGCTTAAGAAGATTCATGAATGATTGATTATTAATAATATCTGTATACTATAGAGGGGATTAACTGTATTAAGGATTGTTAATTTTTAGAAGTACTTGATATATCGGGGGGGTTGGAGAATGTGGATGCTCCACCATAATCATGGGCACAAGTGTGGTGCGGACCACACCTCGTATAATAGAGGGGGGTAATGTTGCTAATCTATTTATTAACAACATTAGAGGGAGGGTCTATTTCTCTATCTTTCTTATTTCTTTTCTGTTTTTATACCTGGACTATGGAGGGGAGCACACTGAAATACGGCACAATGTAAATACCGGAAGAGGTATCAAGGTAAGGAAACAAAAAAAAAAAGGAATGAATGGATAACACATTAAATTTTTTAAGCTATAATGTGAATGGGTAAAATGGACCGATAAAAAGGAAGAGAATTTTAACACAGATGAAAAAATTGGAAGTAGATATAGCTTTCTTGCAAGAAACACATCTAACGGAAAAAGAGCATCAAAAGTTAAAGAGAGATTGGGTAGGAAGTATGGTCGCATCTTCTTTTAACTCAAAAGCAAGAGGGGTTGCTATCCTATTTAAGAAAACGCTACCAATTAAGATACAAAATATTGTAAGTGACCCAGTAGGTAGATTTATAATTGTACATTGTCAAATTTTCTCAGAATTGTGGACTTTAATGAATATATATGCACCAAATACAGATGATGAGAAGTTTGTGCAGAATACTTTTCTAAATCTAGCAGAAGCACATGAAAATATATTGATAGGGGGAGATTTCAATTTTTGTTTAAATCCAGTAATGGATAGATCATCAAGGACAACGACAAGGACAAGAGCAGCGAAGACAACCTTGAATTTAATGGAAAGTTTAAATTTAATAGATGTTTGGAGGAAAAGCCATCCCAAGGAAAGAGATTACTCTTTTTATTCCAATAGACATGATACATATTCTAGAATAGATCTATTTTTGATTTCAGCTCAATTAAGCGGTAGAATAATACAAATAGATTACAAGGCTAGATTGTTATCGGATCACTCACCATTATTAATGAAAATTACGATGCCAGATAAAGAACAGTCAGTGTTTAGATGGAGACTCAACTCTTTACTATTGAAAAGACAAGACTTCTGTGATTTTATTCGAGGACAAATTGAATTATATTTGGAAACAAATTTAAATTCAGTGGATGATAAATTTATTGTATGGGATGCAATGAAGGCTTATTTGAGAGGCCAAATTATAAGCTACTCATCTAAGATAAAGAAAGACTATAGGAAGGAATCTGAAAGATTAGAAAAAGAAATCACCGTATTAGAAAAAGACTTACAGAAAACTTCTTCAGATACAAAAAAAACACAACTTGCAAATAAAAAATTTCAATACAATACTTTACATACTCACAGAACAGAAAAACTAATATTACGAACTAACCAAAGATATTATGAATTAGGAGAAAGAGCGCACAAGGTATTGGCATGGCAACTGAAAGAAGAACAAATATCAAGAACAATAGATTCAATTAGAACAGATCAGAACATTATTACTTATAAACCTAGAGAAATCAATGAGGTATTTAAGCAATTCTATACTAATCTGTACCATTCTGAATCTGAAAAGGATGAAATTAAGATAAATAATTTTTTATCCAAGATACAATTACCAACAATCTCTAATGAGGACCAGATGGGACTAAATGCCTCCTTTACTTTGAGAGAGGTGGAGGAAGTATTATATTCTTTACCAAGTAATAAATCTCCAGGGGAAGATGGTTTTCCACCTGAGTTCTATAAAAAAATTAAAGATTTGTTGTTACCACTATTTATGGAAGTGATCCATCAAGCGGAAAAAACTTCTACATTACCAGACTCCTTCTCATTGGCAATTATAACTGTAATTTAAAAAAAAGGGAAAGACCCTTTAAATGCATCTTCTTATAGACCAATATCATTGTTGAATGCAGATTATAAAATAGTTGCTAAACTTTTAGCAAGGAGATTGGCAGAATATTTACCGAAGCTGGTTAAAGAGGACCAAACTGGATTTGTCAAAAAAAGGAAAATATCTGATAATGTAGCAAGATTTATAAGTATTTTACATTTAGCACAGAAAAGAAAGGAATTGAGCGTAGCAGTTGCTTTAGATGCTGAAAAGGCGTTTGACAGGTTAGAATGGGATTTTTTATTTAAAGTATTAGAGAAGTACCGATTAGGAAATGGTTTTATTAACTGGGTAAAAGCTCTTTATAAACAACCTAAAGCCAAAGTGGTGACAAATGGCCAATCTTCTCAATCATTTAATTTGGAAAGATCTAGTAGACAGGGATGTCCCTTGTCACCGGCTTTATTTGTATTGGCCATTGAACCTCTGGCAGAGCTAATAAGAGCAGATTTAGATATTAAAGGATTTAAAGTTAATCAGGAAGATCACAAAATTACTTTATTTGCTGATGATGTCTTAATTTGTCTTACTACACCATTGGAATCCTTAAGAAAATTATATTTCAGACTGGAAGAATATGGGAAAGTATCAGGATATAAAATTAATAAAGATAAAACTGAAATAATGCCTCTTGTTGAAGGCAATTATGATCAATGTAAAAGAGAAAGTCAGTTTAAATGGCAAAAAGAAGGCATTACGTTTTTAGGAGTTAATGTAGATAATAAGTTAAATAATTTGTATAAATTAAATTATAAACCACTAATAAAAAAAATAGATGAGGACCTGAAGAAATGGATGAATCTTCCAATTACATTGATAGGGAGAGTGAATTGTATTAAGATGAATATTTTTCCGAGGATACAGTATTTATTTTCAACACTGCCTATACCTTTGCCAAATAAATTTTTTCAAGAATTGAACAAAACTGTGAGGAATTTTCTTTGGAAAGGTAAAATGCCAAGAGTGTCTCTGGAAAAATTAACATGGAAATTTGAATTAGGTGGATTGCAATTACCAAATTTTAAAAATTACTATCTGGCAGCACAAATGAGTTTTATTTCATCCTTTTATCAAGAGGGTGGAAAAACAGCATGGGTTAAAATTGAAATGGATAAAATAAAAGAATCTTGTCCAGAAGAATTTATATATAAATGGGAAGCGAAGCTATTAGTTAAGGATAAAGAGTCACCTTTGCTAAAACATTTAATTAATACATTGTTGAAAACAGTTAAAGTTAAGGATAAAAGATTTTTCTTAACAGCTAAAACTCCATTAGTAAAAAATGGATTATTGCCGTTTGCTTGGAATAATCAAATACTACAACTCTGGGAACAGAAGGGTATTAAAAATATAGGAGACTGCTATGAAGGGAATATCTTTTTGACATTTTCGCAATTGAGAAATAAATATCAAATTCCAGGGAATAGTATTTTTTTCTATTATCAATTACAATCTTTTTTAAGGGAAAAGTTAGGTAATTCAATGTCTCTATTTCAGATTAAAGGAATCGAATCCTTGATTCAGGGCAAGGGAATGAAAAAATTTATATCATCAATGTATAAACTACTACAGATATCTAGTCCAAAGATAGGAATTCATAAAGCAAGACAAAGATGGGAAACAGATCTTAATATTATTATTGATGAACCAAGGTGGGAAAGACTGTGTTTAGATAGTATGAAAAATACTATTAATGTGAGATACAGCTTAGTACAGTATAATTTTTTGCAGCAACTATATTTAACCCCGGAAAAATTAAATAAATTTAAACCAAACTCATCTGAAAGGTGTTTTAGATGCAACCAAGACGTGGGCACTTTTATACACTCTACATGGGCATGTCAGAAGGTAATTCCTTTTTGGCAAGACCTAAAAAAGTTTTTAGATCAATTGATGAATAAGATCATACCAATGGATTCAAGGTTGTTTTTGCTAGGAGATACAAAAGGAATAATACCAAAGCTAAGTTTGGATAAACATCAGGAAAGATTTCTCAAAATATCATTAGCAGTAGCAAAAAAATGTGTTGCGGTCACATGGAAAGAACAAAATGAAATAAGATTTGAAAGATGGCATGCAGAAATGCGGAGTTGTATCCCATTAGAAAAAGCAACGTATAATCTGAGAAATGGATATGACTTCTTTTTGAAGGTGTGGAACCCATTCATGGCAAAGCTAGGATTAAGAATAGGAAGTAGTTAAATTCAAGATTGCTTTGATACCTAACAAGAATTTTAAAAGAAATTACTCGGAAGTGACTCCCTCGGGACTCCAGGTTTTTCTTTTTCTTTCTTTCTTCTGCTTTTTCTTTTTCCTTCTTTTGAACTGGGGGGTGGGGGGGGGGGGGGTGGGGGGGAGGGGAGAAAATACAGAACAATACGTGTATAATCGAAGTTATAGGTCAGTGACTATTGTTTACCAAGGAATGTAAAATGTATAACGTATGGGTTCTGTTAAAACTTAAATAAAATATTTTAACAATTTTTTTAAAAAAAGAGTCATAGAATCGTAGTTGACGATTTGCTGCGAATTTTGCCAGTTCTGTAGAACTACCCAGGTTAGACGACGAGGACGTAAGGCAGCTCCCACCCCGGCCGTGGAGTAATAGAGCACGGAAGCAAACCCTTTGGCCCAACTTGCCCATGACAACCAAGATGCCCTATCTACGCTAATCCTAGTTGCCCGTGTTTGGCCCATTTCACACCACCACATTCAATTGTAAGAAGGGTCCAAACCCCAAATGTCACCCTGTCCATTTTCTCCAGAGATGCTGACCAGCTGAGTTACTCCAGCGCTTTTTTTGGTCAAAGTACCTTTTGGATGGCATGTCCTGCTCATAAAAGTTTGGTATTAATAGGGCCCTGGAATAAAACACAAAGGAATCACAGAGGAACCAGATGGCGCAGCATTACTTGCCGACTGTACTTTGTATATTGGCTGGCTAAAATAATAAACAATACAAACTGTAAATTTGCAAAAAAAAAGATGATAGAGAATTAGCAGCAATAGTTTCACAAATAAGAATCAGTAATATATAATAATTGGATACATAAATATAGTGGTAATTAGCAATTGACCATATAAAAATAGTTGAACAGTGAAAATATTTAAAGGAATATGAGCCAAGGAAATAATTCACAAGAGGTTTGTCCACATCTGATATCTACTTTAGAAGTTTATTCCCAAAGTTGGCACAGTTTGGGTAGTCTTTCATATCCTGGTTTGTGTCTTCAGGTTTAGGTTTAGGTTTAGGTTTATTAGGTTTATTATTGTCATGTCAAAAGTGATATGAACAGAATTAGGCCATTCGGCCCATCAAGTTGACTCCGCATGTGTACCGAACTTGCCCATGACAACCAAGATGCCCTATCTACGCTAATCCTAGTTGCCTGTGTTTGGCCCATTTCCCTCCATCACATTCAATTGTAAGAAGGGCCCAAACCCCAAATGTCACCCTGTCCATTTTCTCCAGAGATGCTGACCTGCTGAGTTGCTCCACTTTTTTCCGTTTTTTCTCCTGCTGTTTTGAAGTGCGTCGTTCTGAGTTCATGCTGGAATTAAGCACAGAGGAATCAAAACCAGATGGCACAGCATTACTTGCCGACTGTACTTTGTATATTGGCTGGCTAAAATAATATAAAAAATCCAAACTGTAAATTTGCATAAACAAGATGATAGAACATTAGCAGCAGTAATTTCACAAATAACAATCAGTAATATATAATAATTGAATATGTTTAATAGCCTGATGGTTGCAGGGAAGAAACTGATCCTGAACCTGGACATTACAGTTTTCAGGCTACTGTACCTTCTTCCTGATGGCAGGGGTGAAATAAGAGTGTGTGGCCAGGGTGGTGTGGGTCTCTGACGATGCTGGCTGCCTTTTGAAGGCAGCGACTCCTGTAGATCCCTTCGATGGTGGGGAGGTCAGTACCCGTGATGGACTGGGCAGTATTCACAACTTTTTGCAGTCTTCTTACCAGTCAATATGCTGTCTACTGTTCGCGTGTAGAAATTCTAGAAAATCCTCTCTATCATACAGAATCTCCGTGCCGAACATGATGCCGTTAAACTAATCTCCTCTCCCTGAACGCGATCCATATCCCTCCATTCCATGCATATCCATGTGCCGATCTAAAACCTTCTTAAACACCACTATCGTATCGTATGGAGAAATAATAAGATGACGATCACCTTGTAGGGAGTGTACTCCCCCCCCCCCCCCCCCCCAATAGTCAACACAAACTTATTTTGTGCCTGTCCCGCTGAGTTACTCCAGCATCCACCTGAGAGTTGTGAATCTGTGGAATTCTCTAATTCTCTGCCGCAGAGGGCAGTGGAGGTCTATTCGGGATAGAGTTAGATAGAGCTCTGGGGGCTTGTGGAGTCGGGGGGTACGGGGAGAGAGCAGGAGCGAGTTACTGATTGTGGATGATCAGCCGTGATCATATTGAATGGCGTTGCTGGCTCGAAGGGCTGAATGGCCTACTCCTGCACCTATTTTTTATGTATCTGTGTAAAACCTACGCAATCACGGGGAGAACGTACAAACTCCGCGCAGACAGCACTCATAGTCATTTTCAAAGTTCGGTGTAAACCTGCATCTGCAGTTCCTTCCTACACCAAGAATTAGAAGAGGATTCGCAATGTAAACGCAATAGTTTTCCTTGCAATCACATCGGGACTTTATTTTCAATGGTTTACTGCAGTTTTTGTTTTGCATCGTAATTGAACTTTTTCAGTCAGAGAGTTGTAAAATCTGTGGAATTCACTGCCTCAGAAGGCAGTGGAGGTCAATTCTCTGAATGCATTCAAGAGAGAGCTAGATAGAGCTCTTAAGGATAGAGGAGTCAGGGGGTATGGGGAGAAGGCAGGAACGGGGTACTGATTGAGAATGATCAGCCATGAGCACATTGAATGGCGGTGCTGGCTCGAAGGGCCGAATGGCCTCCTCCTGCACCTATTGTCCATTGTCTATTGCCTCCACCACCACCCCTCACAGCACTTTCCAAAACACCCAGTGTAAAAAAATATCATCTCTTTTAAACTTTGCCTCTCTGACCTTAAAGCTATGCGCTCTAATCTTTGACATTTCCACCCTGGGATAAAGGTTCTGACTGTCTACCTTTTTGATGCCACTCATCATTTTATGAATTTCTGTCAGGTGTCCCCTCATCTTAAAGATTTGTTTCTCTAAACTTCTGCAGATCCAAAAGCTAACATTAGAAGCAGTTCAGATATAAAAGCCAATGCTTTTCATTTAGTGAGAGAGATGACAACATACCTGGAACTTTGACTAAGATTATAGAGGTCATCATATATGTTCAAGGGAATTTCCACTTGCTGGGTTACTATGGGTTCAGATGTTTCAAATTTGGGAAGTCTAAAATGTTAAAAATAATACAAGCTGTTATCTAGAATCGACAACATGTTTGAAAAATGGAAGCAAGAATTTCAAAAAACAAGCAACAGTAAAATATATTTATATATATGAACTAAAATTCAGTGGCATTTAGGAATTGAAAATCTAAAAATATTGAAATGTAGTGAGTACTATACACATGATATAATTAAATAAATTTATATTTTAGGGGGGCATTGAGCACGAGTCAGGGTGTCATGATGCAGCTCTATCAGACTTTGGTCAGGCCGCATTTGGAGTATTGCGTGCAGTTCTGGCCGCCCCCATTACAGGAAGGGTGTGGAGGTTTTGGAAAGTGTGTAGAGGAGGATTACTGGAATGCTGCTGGAATAGAGGGCATTAGCGATAAGGAGAGGTTAGACAAAATTGGATTGTTTTCTCTGGAACACTGGAAGTTGAAGGAAGACCTGGCAGAAGAATGTAAAATTACGAGGGTCATAGATGGGGTAGACAGTCAGAACCATTTACCCAACGAGGAAATGTCCAGAGGGCACTCTTTTATATTTTACTGTGCATTCATCCATTCCATCACTAGATTCACAGAGAGTCATAGAATCGTAGTTGACGATTTGCTGCGAATTTTGCCAGTTCTGTAGAACTACCCAGGTTAGACGACGAGGACGTAAGGCAGCTCCCACCCCGGCCGTGGAGTAATAGAGCACGGAAGCAAACCCTTTGGCCCAACTTGCCCATGACAACCAAGATGCCCTATCTACGCTAATCCTAGTTGCCCGTGTTTGGCCCATTTCACACCACCACATTCAATTGTAAGAAGGGCCCAAACCCCAAATGTCACCCTGTCCATTTTCTCCAGAGATGCTGACCTGCTGAGTTGCTCCACTTTTTTCCTTTTTTTTCCCTGCTGTTTTGAAGTGCGTCGTTCTGAGTTCATGCTGGAATTAAGCACAGAGGAATCAAAACCAGATAGCACAGCATTACTTGCTGACTGTACTTTGTATATTGGCTGGCTAAAATAATAAAAATAATCCAAACTGTAAATTTGCATAAACAAGATGATAGAACATTAGCAGCAGCAGTAATTTCACAAATAACAATCAGTAATATATAATAATTGGATATGTTTAATAGCCTGATGGTTGCAGGTAAGAAACTGATCCTGAACCTGGACATTACAGTTTTCAGGCTACTGTACCTTCTTCCTGATGGCAGGGGTGAAATAAGAGTGTGTGGCCAGGGTGGTGTGGGTCTCTGACGATGCTGGCTGCCTTTTGAAGGCAGCGACTCCTGTAGATCCCTTCGATGGTGGGGAGGTCAGTACCTGTGATGGACTGGGCAGTATTCACAACTTTTTGCAGTCTTCTTACCAGTCAATATGCTGTCTACTGTTCGCATGTAGAAATTCTAGAAAATCCTCTCTATCATACAGAATCTCCGTGCCGAACATGATGCCGTTAAACTAATCTCCTCTCCCTGAACGTGATCCATATCCCTCCATTCCATACATATCCATGTGCCGATCTAAAACCTTCTTAAACACCACTATCGTATCGTATGGAGAAATAATAAGATGACGATCACCTTGTAGGGAGTGTACTCCCCCCCCCCAATAGTCAACACAAACTTATTTTGTGCCTGTCCCGCTGAGTTACTCCAGCATCCACCTGAGAGTTGTGAATCTGTGGAATCTAATTCTCTGCCGCAGAGGGCAGTGGAGGTCTATTCGGGATAGAGTTAGATAGAGCTCTGGGGGCTTGTGGAGTCGGGGGGTACGGGGAGAGAGCAGGAGCGAGTTACTGATTGTGGATGATCAGCCGTGATCATATTGATCTGGGAATAGATAAACAAGGTCCGATGGAAATAGAAAGAGCACATAGGGCTCTAAGACCGAAACCCTCGGCTAATCAAAAGCCAAGATCTGTGTTGATTAAATTTTTAAGATACCAAGATCGAGAATTGGTTTTCAAAACAGTCGGGAATAATATAAGAGAGGGAAAACCAATAGAACATGAAGGTACTAAAATAATCTTTTACCCAGACATCAGTAATGCCTTGTTGAGCAGAAAAAAAGAATTTAATAAGGCAAAAAATATTCTATGGAAGAAAGGCTATAGGTTTATTTTACTGCATCCGGCGACTTTGAAGATTATGATCAACACTGGAGAAAATAAATTTTTTAAAGACTTTGTCAAAGCAGAAGAGTATGCGGAAGAATTGCCATCGAGAAATGCTTAAGAAGATTCATGAATGATTGATTATTAATAATATCTGTATACTATAGAGGGGATTAACTGTATTAAGGATTGTTAATTTTTAGAAGTACTTGATATATCGGGGGGGTTGGAGAATGTGGATGCTCCACCATAATCATGGGCACAAGTGTGGTGCGGACCACACCTCGTATAATAGAGGTGGGTAATGTTGCTAATCTATTTATTAACAACATTAGAGGGAGGGTCTATTTCTCTATCTTTCTTATTTATTTTCTGTTTTTATACCTGGACTATGGAGGGGAGCACACTGAAATACGGCACAATGTAAATACCGGAAGAGGGCACTCTTTTATATTTTACTGTGCATTCATCCATTCCATCACTAGATTCACAGGATCGTTTGATATGGAATTAGGCTCTTCGGCCCCAACTCGTCCATGCCAACCAAAATGGTTATCTACAGAAATCTCGTATCCTGCATTTAATAATAATAATAATAATAATGCATTACATTTATATAGCGCTTTTCATATACTCAAAGACGCTTTACAGGGATTTAGAGAACATAGGGAAGTGAATAAATAGATAAATAAGTAAACGAACAGAGAAAGGAGACAGAAGGTGAGGTGACCTTCAGTGGTTGAAGGCAGTACTGAACAGGTGAGACTTCAGTGATGTTTTGAATGTGGTGAGTGTGGAGGAGTCTCTGACGGTTTGGGGTAGTGAGTTCCATAGGGTGGGAGCAGCGATGGAGAAAGCCCTGTCCCCCCAGGATCTGAGTTTGGTCCGGTTGTGGGGGGATAGGAGATTGGCAGCAGCAGAGCGGAGGGTGCAGGTGGGAGTGTGCCTGTGGAGGAGGTCGGTCAGGTAGGATGGGGCCAGGTTGTGGAGGGCTTTGTAGGTCATGAGGAGGATTTTGTACTGGATTCTCTGGGGGATGGGGAGCCAGTGGAGTTTGTAAAGGACGGGGGTGATATGGTCACGGATCGGGGTGTGGGTGAGTAGGCGGGCAGCGGAGGTTTGAATGTATTGAAGTTTACCGATGATTTTTGAGGGTGCGCCATAGAGGAGGCTGTTGCAGTAGTCCAGACGGGAGGTGATGAAGGCGTGGATGAGGGTTTCTGCAGCTGTGGAGAAGAGGCATGGACGGAGACGGGCAATGTTTTTGAGGTGGAAGAAGGCTGTCTTTGTGATGTGTTTGATGTGTTTGTCGAAGGAGAGGGTTTGATCAAAGATGATTCCAAGATTCCGGATGTGAGGGGAGGTGGATACTGGGAGACCATCAATGTTGAGGATGAAGTTTTGGGTGGATTTGATGAGCGTTTTTGGACCAATGATGATGATTTCAGATTTGTTGCAGTTGAGTTTGAGGAAATTTGATTGAAGCCAAGATTTTATTTCAGTGATGCAGTTTGTCAGTGTAGAGTGTGTGGTGGTGGAGATTGACTTGGTGGAGATGAGGAGCTGGATATCATCGGCGAAGCAGTGGAAGTTGAGACCATGACGGCGGATTAATTGACCAAGGGGGAACAGATAGAGGATGAAGAGGAGGGGGCCAAGGACTGAGCCTTGGGGGACACCTTGGGGGAGGGGAGCGGTGGAGGATTTACAGTTGTTAATGGAGATGAACTGGTGCCTGTCAGAGAGGTAAGATTTGAACCAGGATAGGGCTGTGCCGGTGATGTTAAAGGAGGTTTCAAGTCGGGTGAGGAGAATGGAGTGATTTATGGTGTCAAAGGCGGCGCTGAGGTCAAGTAGGATGAGGATGTTGAGGTTGCCAGCGTCGGAGGAGAGGAGAATGTCGTTTGTGATTTTGAGGAGCGCAGTTTCAGTACAGTGGTTGGAGCGGAATCCGGATTGGAAAGTTTCATACAGGTTATTGGTAGAGAGGTGGTATTTGAGTTGGGAAGCTACAGCACGTTCCAAAACTTTGGACAGAAAGGGTAGGTTGGAGATTGGTCTGAAGTTGTTTGGGGTGTCAGGGTTGAGACCAGGTTTTTTCAGAATGGGTGTGACAGCAGCGATTTTGAGGGATGGCGGGACGATGCCAGTGGACAGGGAGGAGTTTATTGTTGCAGTGATAAGTGGAGAGAGAGCAGGAAGGCAGGCCTTGACAAAGCTGGAGGGGATGGGGGTCCAGAGAGCAGGTGGCAGTTTTTATTCCTGTGAAGAGGTCAGAGAGGTCGGTGGTGGAGACTGGGGAGAATTGAGGCAGGGGTTGACAGGATAAGGGGGGGCAGGTGGTTTGAGGGGGAGCAGGTGCGTTGGTGGTTGAGGTGCTGTAGATGTTGTCTATTTTGCTTTGGAAGAATGAAAGGAAAGTGGTGCATTTGTCAACTGTGAATGATTGGGAGATGGTGTCCAGGGGGCTGAGGAGTTTGTTTATTGTAGAGAAGAGTGTTTTGGGGTTTCCGGAGCCAGAGTGAATTATTTGAGAGTAGTGGGTGGAGTGGGCACGGGAGAGGGCATCTTTGTAGTGCTGTTTGTGGTCTTTGTAGGCTTGGGAGTGAATTGTGAGACCTGTTTTGTTGCGGAGTCTTTCAAGTTGGCGGGCATGAGTTTTCATCACGCGGAGTTCAGGGGTAAACCAGGGAGCAGAGTGGGTGAAGGAAACTGTTTCGTTTTTTATAGGTGCAAGCTGGTCGAGGCAGGAGGAGAGAGTGTGGTTGTAGTAGTCAGTGAGGTCAGAGGGGCTGTGGAGGTCAACGAAGGGAGAGGCGGACTTTATTTCAGAGAGGGAGGATGAGAGCGAGGTAGGTGAAACAGAGTTCAGCTTACGGAAGTTGATTTTGCGTTTTTGCCTTGGAGCTGGGGTGGGAATGTTGACAGACATGGTGATGGCTAAGTGATCAGAGAGGGTGGGGTCGGAGCCAGAGAGGTGATGTAGATTTAGTCCAGTGGAGCAGACAAGGTCCAGAATGTGCCCACGGTTATGGGTGGGAAAATTGACGTGTTGAGTGAGGTTAAAGCAGTTGAGTATTTCAGTGAAGTCAGCGGTTAATGTGGAGTCAGTGGAGTCCATATGGATGTTGAAATCACCTTCACCATCGATTCTATCTACACTTCACACTTCCTTGTGAAAGCAGCCAATCTAATCAATGACCTTTTAAAGCCCAGCCGTTCCCTGTTCTCTCATATCACACGCTGAGACTTACCTCGAAAGCAGCTGCTTTGCATCCTGTCAATGAAAGAAAGGAAATCAATTAAAGTCAAAGAAAGCAGGAGTAATTGCACTTCAGATCAGAGAACGTTTAGAATGAGTATGAGCGTGAAAAGGTTGCTCCTCAAGTTCCCATTAAATCTTTCCCCTCTCACCTTAAAACTATGTCCGCTGGTTCTTGATTCCCCTATTCTATGCATTCACCCCTATAATGTCACCCCTCAGCCTCCTAAAGGCCAGGCTCTCAAGTCCTGCTTTACAAAGGATGGGAACCAAGTTAAACCACAATTAATAGTACCTGAAGAAAGGAGAGAGGATCCTTCTGCTCTTGATCCTGGAACTCCTTGTCTATGATTTTAATTTCTTCCATCTTTTTTAACAGTGAATCGGAGTTGCTCTTGATCTGGGAGAGCACTCGCTGCTCCTCCTCATCGATCATCTTCAGAGAGGACTTCTCATCTTCTTCCAACCGCTTCCTCCATTCAGAGAACGTGGCCGACAGTTTTTCCTTCAGCTCCTTGCTGAATCTCTGCAAACCCAACCAGAGCAAGAACTTACAATTATATCATGGTACCATACCATACCGTACCATTCCATATAATGCCAAGAAAACTTTAAAATGCTCTGATGTTCATCACAAAAAAATTGGAACCATGCTACACAGGAAGGAATGAACTGCAGATGCTAGTTTAAACTGACGATAGACGCAAAATACTGGAGTAACTCAGTGGGGCAGGCAGCATGTCTGGAGAGAGGAAATGGGTGACATTTCAGGTCGAGACCCTGTCTGAAGAAGGGACTCGACCTGAAACGTCACCCATTCCTTCCCTCCAGGCATGCTTGCCTGTCCCGCTGAGTTACTCCAGCATTTTGTGTCTATTTTCTATATTGGAAGATATTTGAAGATGGAATATAACAGCAATTTGCATGTCTAACGCTTTGGTGACTACCCTGAAGATTCTGTGTCCAATTTTGATTCACATATTTAACGTCTTTGTGAATTTTGACATCATTGGTAAGCCAGGTCATTGTTGGCACTCCTGCTATTGAGAAGATGGAGGAGAGCCACCTTCTTGAACCACTGTAGTCTGTCTGGTGAGTGGTCTACTTGTGTTACCACTTTCAGGCAGTTGAGGATTTGGACCCCAAGAGCCCTCTGTACAAAATCTATATACCAAAACTCTCGTTTGTTTGTTTGTTTGTTTGTTCCTGAACTACAGCCAAAACAGTACACGATAGCGCAACAATTTTTGGTCCACCTTACTCCCCTTCGTCCCTTTGGTGCTAATGGAAGAAGTTTCATTGAAATCAGTGTTGTATTTTTAAAGTTATTCACATTTTTAAGTTTAAATCTATCTCCTATAGACAATAGGTGCAGGAGTAGGCCATTCGGCCCTTCGAGCCAGCACCACCATTCAATGTGATCATGGCTGATCATTCTCAATCAGTACCCCGTTCCTGCCTTCTCCCCATACCCCCTGACTCCGCTATCCTTAAGAGCTCTATCTAGCTCTCTCTTGAATGCATTCAGAGAATTGGTCTCCACTGCCTTCTGAGGCAGAGAATTCCACAGATTCACAACTCTCTGACTGAAAAAGTTTTTCCTTATCTCCGTTCTAAATGGCCTACCCCTTATTCTTAAACTGTGGCCCCTGGTTCTGGACTCCCCTAACATTGGGAACATGTTTCCTGCCTCTAACGTGTCCAACCCCTTAATAATCTTATATGTTTCGATAAGATCCCCTCTCATCCTTCTAAATTCCAGTGTATACAGTCCCTCCGAGGGAGGGATGGGGGAGGGAGGGGGAGGAGGGAGGATAAGGTGGGTTGAAGTGGATGGAGGGGAGGGAGGGGGAGAAGGAGGGGAGAGGAGGGAGGGGGAATGTTGGGGAGGGGGAGGGGAGAAGGGGGGGAGGGGGTGGAGGGGGAGGGGAGGAGGGAGGGTGAACGGGAGGGAGGGAGGGGGAGGGGAAGGAGAGGGTGCTGCACCAATGCAGGAGAGGATTGGGCCCAACGGGTCCACTTGGTCTAGTAATATTTAAAAAGCTCTGCTGAGGTGCTCCAAATGTAGCCTCACAAAGTTCTATGAAGCTGCATCATGAATTAGTCATAGAGTGATGTAGGGTGGACAGTGGCCCTTCAGACCAACATGTCCCAGCTACACTAGTCCCACTTGCGCAAGTTTGGCCCATATCCCTGCAAACCTGTCCTATCCATGTACCTGCCTAACTGTTTCTGAAACATTGGGATAGTCCCAGCCTCAACTATTTCCACTGGCAGCTTGTTCCATACACCCACCACCCTTTGTGTGAAAAAGTTATCCCTCAGATTCCTTTTTCCCCCCTTCACCTTAAACCGATGACCTCTGGTCCTCGATTCACCTACTCTGAGCAAGACTTTGTGCATCTACCCAATCTATTCCTCTCATGATTTTATACACCTCATCCTCCTGCACTTCAAGGAATACAGTCCCAGCCTACTCAGCTCGGACCCTCTAGTCCTGGCAACGTCCTCGTAAATCTTCTCTGTACCCTTTCCAGCTTGACGGCATCTTTCCTATAATATGGTGCCCAGAACTGAACACAATACTCTAAAGGCGGCCTCACCGACATCTTATACAACTGCAACGTGACCTCCCAACTTCTACACTCAATACCAGGGGTGTCAAACTACCAGCCCACTAAGGGGTCCAATCCGGCTCCCGGAATGATATGGGGGAAAGAAAAGTATATTCACGAGTATTTATTATGTATCTGTACGGCAGCCGCTCACCCTCCCTCACCACTCTCTCACCCTCCCTCGCTGCTCTCTCTCCCTCCCTCGCTGCTCTCTCTCTCTCCCTCCCTCGCTCCTCTCTCTCCCTCCCTCGCTGCTCTCTCTCCATCCCTCGCTGCTCTCTCTCTCTCCCTCCCTCGCTCCTCTCTCTCCCTCCCTCGCTGCTCTCTCTCTCTCCCTCCCTCGCTGCTCTCTCTCTCTCCCTCCCTCGCCCCTCTCTCTCCCTCGCCGCTCTCTCTCCCTCCCTCGCCGCTCTCTCTCCCTCCCTCGCTGCTCTCTCTCTTTCTCCCTCCCACGCCGCTATCTCTCCCTCCCTCTCTCTCCCTCCCTCGCCCCTCTCTCTCCCTCCTTCGCTGCTCTCTCTCCCTCCCTCGCTGCTCTCTCTCTCCCTCCCTCACCCCTCCCTCCCTCGCCCCTCTCTCCCTCGCCTCTCTCTCCCTCCCTCGCTGCTCTCTCTCTCTCCCTCCCTCGCTACTCTCTCTCTCTCCCTCCCTCGCTGCTCTCTCTCTCTCTCTCCCTCCCTCGCCGCTCTCTCTCCCTCCCTCCCTCGCCTCTTTCTCCCTCCCTCACCGCTCTCTCTCCCTCCCTCGCCGCTCTCTCTCCCTCCCTCGCCGCTCTCTCTCCCTCCCTCGCCACTCTCTCTCCCTCCCTCGCTGCTCTCTCTCCCTCCCTCGCTGCTCTCTCTCCCTCCCTCCCTCGCCCCTCTCTTTCCCTCGCCGCTCTCTCTCCCTCCCTCGCCGCTCTCTCTCCCTCCCTCGCCGCTCTCTCTCCGGGGACAGGCCGTGCGGTGACACGGGCGGGAAGGGGCCGGCGCTGGGGAAGGTGAGGAGTCTCAGCGTTGTTGTGGACACCGGGAAGTGCCTGGGCTGCCGCCACAGAGACAGCCACCATCTACCTGAGACCCAGGTGAGTGCGTGGATAGAGGCTGGTGGGAAGTCGCCGCACTGTGAATGGGGCCGCAGCCAGCGATCCAAAATCTGAGCTGCTCTCCAGGGTGGGGGCTCTGGGTTTGCGTTAAGGTCAGGTTTGATGTGAAGACGTGCTGGTAGTTATGCAGGAATAGGAGGGAGAAGGGAGAAGGTGGTGGTAAAAGAACGGGAAGGGGGCAGATGAGGGAAGGGAGGTTTTTTAGGGATGAGGAAGGGAAGAGAGGGTGTCGAGGGAGGGTAGTGGGGGAGTAGGTGGTAAAGAAAGGAAGTAGGGACGGAGGGGGTGAGGAAGAGAGCAGATGAGAGAAGGAATGGTGTTTAGGGATGAGGGAAGGGATTTAGGAGATTTAGGAGGTAAGGAGAGAGGATGAAGTAAGGGAGGGGAGTGGGGGAGCAGTTGGAAGGAAGGAAGTGGGGATGAGAGAAGGGATAGGCTAAGGAAAGGGAGAGGGCAGGTGAGGGAAAAGATGAGGTTAGAGAAGGACATGAGAGGTGAGGGGAAGGAAGAAAGACATGAGAAGGATGGGGAGCGGGGCCTTCAGGTGAGATGATGGACAGACCATCTTTCACCATGCCAGGTAGCTGCTGTTTGGCTGTTCACCACCCAGCCTGCCTATTGTGGGAAAAACACAAACACCATAGGAAGACTATAAGACAGGGGAACAGAATTAGGCCATGAAGCCCATCAAGTCTACTTTGCCATTTTACCATGGCTGACCTATTTTTTCTCTCAACCACATTCTACTGTCTACTTTCTCCCTGTAACCTAATCAAGACCTATCAATCTCTGCCTCAAAAGTACCCAATGTCTTGGCCTCCACCGCTGTCTGCAGCAATGAAGTCCATAGATTCACCACCCATTCCTCCTCATCTCCATTTTGAATGTATGACCCTTTTATGCTGATGCTGTGATCTCTGGTCCTAGACCCTCCCACTACTGGAAACATCATTTCCACATCATAAAAGTAATGCTTGGTAGGCAATCTTCTTCATAAGAAATGAAATTCGTAAAATGAAACACTTTGTAGTTATATCAGAGACTGAGACACATGAGAGCAGGTTGAAAAAACGAAGGCAACGAAAGCTGTGGGAGCAGGCGTGCGTGCGTTCACGCGTACACAACTGATCCGGCCCGCATGAAGTCGCATTTTGCCCAGTCTGGCCCGTTACCTAAAATGAGTTTGACACCCCTGCTCAATACTCTGACTGATGAAGGCCAATGTGCCAAGATTCCTGAACTTTTACTCAATTTCCCCATTCCGGTACCAAACACATGGGGGAGGGGGGAGGTTACAGTGTAGTCTGAATACAGCCCTAAGGGGTGTCAACTATCTCATCCCTTCTGCTTCTAAACGATATATCAACCATTCTGAGGAAAATCCGCTCTAAATCCAGTGCCACACATTGTTTCCAACCTTGACTTCAATTTCTGATTGCTTCAGGTCTTGCTGTTCACTTGACCAATCCTTCTGCACTTTATGAATGTTCTCAAGCTTGTTCTTCATTATCTCCTGGAAAAGAATGAAATGGAAACACAAAGTGATAGAGCTACACTGTACGGAAACAGGTCCTTCAGACCAACTCACCCATACTGACCAGTTGCCCATCTGAGCTAGTTCCACTTGCCTACACCTGGCGTATATCCATCTAAAACTTTCTTATCAAGAACTTATCTTTTAAACTTTGTAATTTTACTATATGATACGATAGAACTTTATTTATCCCAGGAGGGAAATTGTTCAACAGTCATAAAAACACAAAATACATGAAATTAAAGTGATGAGTGTAAAGGATTGGGGGGAGGGTGGGGGTAAGGGGCGTCAGTCTCAGTCTACCCCAGAACAGAAGGGGGAGGAGTTGTACAGTTTGATAGCCACAGGGAAGGGAACTTCTACCACTTCCTCTTGTAGTTTGTTCCATACATGCACCTTCCTGTGTGAAAAGGTTAACCCTCAGACCCGTTCCACTCTCACTTTAAGCTTATGCCCTCTGTTTATTTAAAAACTTTTCTAATCTCAGACAAAAGGAACAGCAGATGCTGGAATCCTGCGTAAGTAACACAAAGTGCTGGAGTAACTCAACGGGTCAGGCAGCATCTCTGGAGGATATGGACAGGCGACGTTTGGGTCGGAAACCTTCTTCAGACTACGCACACAGACTCACAAAAATACAGATACACAAACACACACTCACAGACACACAAACACAGACTCCTCAATAGGACATTGCTCTTATTTTTTACTTATTTCTTTACAATGACATTATATTCTCTTACCAATCCTAATACTGTTCCACAAAATTTGGATTTCCCCAAAATTTATGAAAGTTTTGTGAGATCGAGGATGGTTTAGGTTTAGGTTTATTATTGTCACGTGTTCTGGGATAGTGAAAAGCTTTGTGTTGCATGCTAATCAAACAGATCAGATAATACCACACATAGACAATAGACAATAGGTGCAGGAGTAGGCCATTCGGCCCTTCGAGCCAGCACCGCCATTCAATGTGATCATGGCTGATCATTCTCAATCAGTACCCCGTTCCTGCTTTCTCCCCATACCCCCTGACTCCGCTATCCTTAAGAGCTCTATCTAGCTCTCTCTTGAATGTATTCAGAGAATTGGCCTCCACTGCCCTCTGAGGCAGAGAATTCCACAGATTCACAACTCTCTGACTGGAAAAAGTGTAATGTCCCGTCAGATCTGTTAGTCTTGTGTCATGTTCTGTGTTTAGATTCTCATTTCAGGTCTCTTGACTTCCTGCCATTGTAATTGTCAGCCCCGCCTTGATTGTTTCCACCTGTGTGCCCTTACCTCATGTATATATAGTCCACGCCTCCCTTTGTCCTGTGCCAGTTCGTATTGTGATTCATGTGCTCTGATTCAAGTACTCTCGGTCGTAGCATAGCTACCAAGTAATTTTTGTAACCAATGTTTTTGTAGCTGAGTAAGTTTAGAGTTTTTGGTTCGAATCGCAGTGTTCTTTAAAGTGAAAATTAAAGAACGCCTTTATTTTCTCCAAATTGACTCTTGTGTGTGAGTCGTGCGTTTGAGTCCAGTTCCTGTGTGCCCCAGAGCATAACAGAACGAACTGGCCATAATATGGACTCAGCCGACTCTAAGATTTGGAAATCAGCCCTTGCCAACCAGGGCACTAAGATCCAGCACCAAGAGGAGCAGCTGCGCTCAGTCAGTCACGGGGTGCGCGAGCTGAACGTTAGACAAGGCGAGTTCCAGTCATCAGTGACGACCCAGATTAACCACCTCGCTGTACAACTCCATCAGGTTCTGGCTCGTCTCGACCCAACCTCGGCAGCTTCTCCACTGGCTCACGTTGAACCTTCAGCAGGCCATCCGCCTGCTGTTCCGGCCACACCTGCGAACCCCATGCTGATTCTACGCCTGGCTTCACCAGATAAGTTCTCTGGAGACTCGGAGAATTGTAGATCATTCCTTGTACAATGTGATCTCCACTTCAAGCATAACCCTGCACACTTCCCCTCAGACCAGGCCAGGATAGCATTTACTGTGTCCCATTTGACGGGACGAGCCGCAGCATGGGCCACTGCGGAGTGGTCTCGGGGCTCCACAGTCTGTCAGGATCTAGACCTCTTCCAAAGAACATTTAGCAGTATTTTTGATCACACTTCCTCTGCTAAGGAAGCTTCCCGAGTCTTACTGCAGCTAAAACAGAACACTCGCCCAGTGATAGACTATGCCATTAACTTCCGAACCCTTGCAACAGACAGTGGGTGGAATATGCCTGCACAAGTGGATGCATTCATGAATGGGTTGTCGGAGGCTATAAAGGACAGACTTTCACCTTTTGAGTTACCCAGTGATCTAGAGACATTAATTACCAGGGCTATTCGTGTCGATAACAGGATAAAGGAAAAGGAAAGACACCAGGCTGCTGATCGTCCTCCCAATCACCAGGGGCGCTCTTCCGGGTCCTTCACACCGAAGAAGTCATCGTTCCCTGTCCATCGCTGGCCGGAGAAAACAGCGTCCTCTCAGCCATCGGAGGAACCCATGCAGCTAGGACGAACCAGGCTGACTCCGGAGCAGCGACAGCGCCGCCTGAAGGACGGAGCCTGCTTTTACTGCGGTCAACAAGGACACCGTCTGGCCGACTGCTCGGTAAAAGGGGGTGGCTCACCAGTGAAAAGGAGGACACTGGTGAGCCAATTCTCCGTTTCGGACTTACCTCCTCGACCTCTGACACAGGCCACCCTCACTCTGAATCAGCAAATTGTGACTCGGGGGGTTTTGATCGACTCCGGAGCCGACGAGAGTCTCATGGACTGGACTCTAGCTCGATCGTATAAGGTTAAATCTGTGCCCTTGTTGCAACCTATTGTGGCGAGCGCTTTAGATGGACGTCAGTTGTTTGAGATAACTCATCGTACAGAACCTGTCAAAGTCATGTTCAATGCTAACCATGTGGAGATAATGTCTTTTCACTTGTTTGACTCAGCTCAACATCCCTTGGTCTTTGGTTTCCCTTGGCTGCAGAAACACAATCCTCAGATTGATTGGCGATCTGGTAAGATCAGACGATGGGGGGTTGAGTGCACACAATCATGTCTTGTTGAACCAGTGAACAAAGGGGTGAGTTACGGGAAGATCGGGGCGGTTTTGGGAATAAATGTTCTTAAATCTGAAGAAAGATTTCTAATGATGATGATGACTATCCCGATCTGTTGAAGGTTCCACCCTGTTACCATGAACTGAAGGAGGTGTTCAACAAGTCCAGGGCCACCACCCTACCTCCTCATCGACCTTTCGACTGCGCTATCAACCTGCTGCCGGGGGCCCCTATTCCCAAGGGGCGACTGTACTCCATATCCGGCCCCGAGAGGAAGGCGATGGATGAGTACATTGAGTCCTCCCTGAGGACGGGCATTATTCGCCCGTCCTCCTCGGCAGCAGGCGCGGGGTTTTTCTTTGTGGGCAAGAAAAATGGGTCACTTCGTCCCTGCATAGATTACAGCTTCCTAAACGAGATTACGATCAAGAATCGTTACCCACTTCCTTTGATGTCTTCTGCTTTTGAACTGTTGCACAAAGCCAAAGTATTCACTAAACTAGACTTAAGGAATGCATACCATCTAGTGAGAATCAGAGAGGGGGATGAGTGGAAAACTGGGTTTAACATCCCTAACGGGCACTACGAGTATTTGGTGATGCCGTTCGGGTTAACCAATGCCCCCGCAGTCTTCCAAGCTTTTATGAACGAGGTCCTCAGAGAATTTCTCAATGAGTGTGTTTTTGTCTACCTTGATGACATTCTTATCTTCTCTCCAGACATACAGTCTCATGAGCGTCATGTCAAGTGTGTGTTGCAGAAGCTCTTAGCTAACCGTCTGTATGTGAAGGCCGAGAAGTGCGACTTCCACGCAGACACAATGTCCTTTCTGGGCTACATTATATCGGCTGACCACATCCAGATGGACCCTGGTAAGGTCAGTGCGGTGGCCGATTGGCCCACCCCCACTAACAGAAAGAAGGTGCAACAGTTTCTCGGATTTGCAAACTTTTACAGACGTTTTATTAGAGACTTCAGTGCTGTTGCTGCTTCTCTGCACTCTCTCACGTCTTCCAAGACCCAGTTCCAGTGGAATCCTCAGGCCGAAGCCGCCTTCCAGCGCCTCAAAACATTGTTCACCAACGCTCCTGTTCTGACCATCCCAGATCCCCAGAGACAGTTCATTGTGGAGGTGGATGCCTCCAACGAGGGGATTGGGGCGGTACTTTCCCAGAGAGCGGAGAAGGACAACCGGATTCATCCCTGCGCCTACCTGTCACGTAAGTTGACCCCCGCAGAAAAAAATTACGATGTCGGAAACAAAGAACTGCTGGCGGTCAGAGCCGCATTGGGGGAGTGGAGGCACTGGCTGGAGGGGGCCGAGCAACCTTTTCTGGTATGGACAGATCACAAGAACCTGGAATACATCCGTAAAGCCAAGAGACTCAACTCACATCAGGCCAGATGGACTCTGTTTTTTAGTAGGTTCAACTTTTCTCTGTCTTACAGGCCCGGTTCCCAGAACACAAAACCAGACGCCCTGTCCCGACTTTATGACCCTGAACCTGATACCAGAGAACCCGAACCCATCCTGCCACTTAACCGTGTGGTAGGAGCGGTGTCTTGGTAGATCGAAACGGATGTGAAGCAGGCTAATGATGAGACTCCAGCACCGAGTGGCTGTCCTACTAACTGTTTGTTTGTTCCTGTGACATTGCGCCCCCAGGTAATCCACTGGGCTCACACGTCCCTGCTCACATGCCATCCAGGTGCCAAGAGAACTGTTTTTGTGGTTAAACAGCGATTTTGGTGGCCTTCACTTGAGAAGGATGTAGCTGAATATGTGGCCGCCTGCCCTGTCTGTGCAAGGAGCAAGCCCTCCAGACAAGCCCAAGCGGGCCTGCTGCACCCACTTTCAGTCCCTCAGAGGCCCTGATCCCACATCTCCATTGACTTTGTTACTGGGTTGCCGGCCTCCAAAGGTAACACAACTGTCCTGACGGTGGTAGACCGATTTTCAAAGATGGTACATTTTATCGCTGTGGCCAAGCTCCCCTCTGCCAAAGAGACGGCAGAGGTAATGATGTCTCACGTTTTCCGTATCCATGATTTCCCTACAGACATTGTCTCGGACCGAGGTCCTCAGTTTGTGTCCAAGTTTTGGAGTGAGTTTTGTTCCCTCATAGGTGCCACCGTCAGCCTGTCTTCTGGTTACCATCCGCAATCCAATGGCCAGACTGAGCGGATGAACCAGGAGCTCGAGACCTGCTTGCGCTGTCTGATCGCGCAGAACCAGACCACCTGGAGCGACCATCTCATCTGGGTCGAGTACGCACGCAACACGCTTCCTACGGCTGCCACGGGACTCACACCCTTCCAGTGTGCCTACGGCTACCAGCCCCCCTTGTTCTCGGCTTATGAGGGTGAGGTGACGGTGCCTTCTGCCCACGCCATGATCCGACGCTGTCGCCGAATCTGGGACGGAGCTCGGAGGGTTCTACTCCGGGGTCAGCTCCGGATGAAAGCGGCAGCGGACCGCCACCGCAGATCCGCTCCGCATTATCGCCCAGGCCAGAAGGTATGGCTGTCTACAAAGGACTTGCCACTTCACGTCCACGCCAGAAAGCTGGCTCCAAGGTTTGTGGGTCCATTTCCCATTTCGAAAGTCATTAACCCTGTTTCGGTCCGTCTACAACTCCCCAGGTCATTAAGGGTTCACCCTACATTCCACGTCAGCAAAATAAAACCAGTCAAGGAAAGTGCACTCGTGCCCGCCTCCAAGCCCCCTCCACCCCCCCGGCTCGTCGACGGTGGTCCGGTCTACACAGTTAAGGCACTTCTTGCAGTCCGCAAGAGAGGTCGCGGTCGCCAGTTTCTGGTCGACTGGGAAGGCTACGGTCCTGAGGAGAGGTGCTGGATTCCTGCCAGCTTCATTTTGGACAAAACTTTGATCAAAGACTTTGACAAGACTCATCCTGACCAGCCTGGACCGTCAGGAGTCGGTCCCAAAGAGGGGTGTACTGTAATGTCCCGTCAGATCTGTTAGTCTTGTGTCATGTTCTGTGTTTAGATTCACATTTCAGGTCCCTGTACAACTGCAAAAGGACCTCTTTGCTCCTATACTCAACTCCTCTTGTTATGAAGGCCAACATTCCATTGGCTTTCTTCACTGCCTGCTGTACCTGCATGCTTCCTTTCAGTGACTGATGCACTAGGACACCCAGATCTCGTTGTACGTCCCCTTTTCCTAACTTGACACCATTCAGATAATAAATACAATCAAGTCAAACTCAAGTACAATAGGTAGAGCAAAGGGGAAGATACAGAGTGCAGAATATAGTTCTCTGCATTGTAGTGCATCAGTTCCAGAGACAAAGTCCAATGTCCGCAATGGGGTAGAGGTGAATCGGACAGCACCCGAGCTTATGGAAGGACCGTTCAGAAGCCTGATAACAGAGGGGAGGAAGTACAGAGGGGTGCAGAGAGGTAAGGAGAGAGAGGCAGGGACTGGTTGGCAATAATGAATGAAAAGAGTAGAATGTTATATTACTTTTCCTTATCCTTAGAGTGTCCATAAAGTCTTCTTCATCTTCTTCTTGCGTTTGAGGCAACAGAAATTATGTAACGCCCTCCAGGCGCTGTAGCCAGTGCAATGTGCTGTTGTCGAGGGCCGTGAGGTCTACCCCTCCACCAGGGGCGCGGAGAACAGTGCAGTCGAAAATGACGTGCTGCGCTGTTTGCTGGTCTGCGCCACACACGCAGGCTGCTGACGGACGCAACCCCCAACGATACACGTTGGCGTTGAACCGGCCGACCCCTGTGCGGAGCCGGTTCATGGCGACCCACTCTTTGTAGGGCATGTCCGAGCCGGGTGGGGCTGTGGTGTTCGGTGCGACAGTGAATTGAGGAGGTGGCGATGTCTGTTCCCAGCTGGTTCTCCATGCTCCTAGTATGTTGAAACCGGAGCCACAGAGGGTCACTGCATGACGGGAGAAAGGGCGACGAGATGACAGGCGTTGAGGTCCCAGTTGCTGTGAATCCTGGGCGAGGCGGTGCAAAGGAAGTTTGACGTCCAATGGGGCCTTGCACACCAGCCTGTGAGTGAAGAACTCTCTGCGAAGCTTGGCGGGTGCGATACCTGCGAGCACCAGCAGGAGATCCGTCGGATTAGGGCGTAGGAAGCCGGTGATGATTCCCATGGTGTCGTTGAGGGTGGCGTCTAGCTTGCTGGTATGAGCGCTGCGGCACCATGCTGGGGCGGCGTACTCAGCACGAGTGCAAGAGCACTGGTTCGAAGAGTAGATGTCCTGGCACCCCATGACGATCCGGCCAAGCGACGCAGGAGATTGTTCCGTGCCGAGACTTTAGCACGGAGAGCTTCAAGGTGTTGCTTGTGGGTCAGCTGCCGATCTAGTTTCACCCCGAGGTATGTAGGAAATGGGTTAGAGGGTGGGGGTGACCCACTGAGGGTGACAGTTAGCTGGCATTGAGCTTCCTTGTTGTTCAGGTGAAAGGCCGTTGTAGTGGTTTTTGCCATACTCAGTTGATAATGTCATAAGTGATAGGAGCGGAATTAGGCCATTTGGCCCATCAAGTCTATTCCACCATTCAATCATGGCGGATCTATCTCTCCCTCCTAACCCCATTCTCCTGCCTTCTCCCAGACACCCGTATTAATCAAGAATCTATTTGGGCCATTCTTAGTCACGCGTGTGACCAAAAATGTGAAACATTGTGGATTATATCTCTTCTATTTCTGAACGCATTACAGGTATATTGTATTGTACTGTATATATATGACTTATATATGTCGAAATTTAGCAAGTGAAATTTTTATATGTTATACTGACAATGTTTGTTTCATGTCAGTGGTCAAATATGACTGGTCACGTTAAGAATGGCCCAACTCTGTGTTTTAAAAAATATCCGTTGACTTGGCCTCCACAGCCTTCTGTGGCACACAGATTCACCACCCTCTAAAGAAATTCCTTCTCATCTCCTTCCTAAAGGAACGTCCTTTAATTCTGAGGCTGTGACCTCTAGTCCTAGACTCTCCCACTAGTGGAAACACCCTCTCCACATCCACTCTATCCAAGCCTTTCACTATTCGGTAAGTTTCAATGAGGTCCAGCTCCCCCCTCATCCTTCCAAACTCCAGCGAGTACAGGCCCAGTGCCGTCAACTGCTCATCATGTGCTAACCCACTCATTCCTAGGATCATTCTTGTAAACCTCCTCTGGACTCTCTCCAGAGCCAGCACATCCTTCCTCAGATATGGGGCCCAAGATTGCTCGTAATACTCCAAATGTGGCCTGACCAGCGCCTTATGGAGCCTCAGCATTACATCCCTGTTTTTGTATTTCTTTAAATAAATGCTAGCCATTTATGTCATCATGTCACACCCCATCATGTCAGACTACACGCGACCAGCCTGCGGGTACCAACTCAAGAACTTTGCTCACCTTGATTTTGTCCTTTGCCTCCTCCACAGTCAGCAGAGAGTGGGATTTGTGTTTCCCGATGATGGTACAGGACACACACACGCACTCCTCGTCCTGCTCGCAGTAGAACTCAAGGACCTTCTTATGAGTTGGGCACTGCCTGGTGGTGAAGTCAGCAATGGGCTCAATCAGCCCGTGGTCCTTGTAGATCGGCTTGGTCAGATGCGGCTGCAGATGGTGGGAGCAGAAGGAGGTTTCACATTTGAGGCACGTCTTCACAGCCAGGGATGGGTTCTCGATACAGTACTCACACATCACGGGGCTGGGCCGGGCAGCAGGGGCAGTGGGCTGGCACTGGCTGTACTTCTCCACGATGTTCTGCAGAGTGTGGTTCTTCACCAGGCCAGGCCTGGGCTTGAAGCATCTGCGACATTGAGGACAGTTGACCCCCTCCAAGGACTCCGAATGGTCCCAGAAATCACCGATACATTTGGCACAGAAACTGTGCTGGCAGGGCAGCGCCACAGGGTCCTGGTACAAACCCAGACACACTGCACAGGTCAACTCTTCCGTCAAGCCTGCAGCCGCCATTCTGCCTTGCCCCAGCAGTGCAGAGCCAGGTCAGAAATGAGAACGTGGATTCCAGGAAATAAATCCGCTTACTTTCAGTTTCAATGTTAGTCTGAAACTTAACCCTTCGAGCTCTGTGCTCGCAAGCACTCTTGTGCTTCCAAGTTACATGTTGAAGAGAGACAAAGTGCTGGAGTAACTCAGCAGGTCAGGCAGCATCTCTGGAGAGGAGGAATAAGTGACCTTTCAGGTCAAGACCCTTCTTCAGACAGTTACACATAGACATCCACAAAGGCAGGGCTGAGTTTTGTCATTTGGGAACTTTATTTTCTCCAAGCTTGGAGAGTGCGGGTTGAGGAAGGAACTGCAGATGCTGGTTTATACTGAAGATAGACACAAAGTGCTGGGGTTTGCGGCAGGTACTGTTGCAACATTTAAGAAACGTTTGGACAGGAATGTGGATAGGACAGGGTTAGAAGGATATGGGCCAAACACAGGCAGGTGGGACTAGTATAGATGGGACATGTTGGTCGCTGTGGGCATGTTGGGCAGAAGGGCCTGTTTTGTGTGACTCCATGACTCTATGAGTAACTCAATGGGTCAGGCAGCATCTCGAGAGAAAAAGAACAGGTGACGTTTCGGGTCGGAATCCTTCATCAGGCTGAAAGCTGAGGTGGGGAGAGGGGGAGTAATCTGGAGGCGGGGAAAGGCCGGAGCAGGAGGAATCACAGAGGGGGAGCAGTGAGAGAGAGTGTTGCAAAACTCTCGTGGGAGCGAGGAAGAGAACTTCAAAGTAGGCGTACCTTGAGATAGAAACATAGAACATAGGTGCAGGAGTAGGCCATTCGACCCTGCACCGCTATTCAATATGATCATGGCTGATCATCTAAAATCAGTACTCTGTTCCTGCGTTTTGATTTTGTAGTGGAGTAGACTAATTGCGTCGGAAGGTGTATACCGAAGGTAGACACAAAATGCTGGAGTATCTCAACGGGTCAGGCCTCTGGAGGAAAGGAATCGGTGACGTTTTGGGAGTCTGGAAACACAGCCGGGATTCACCAATAAGGTGGTCAGTTTAGTTTAGTTTAAATCAGAGACACAGCACGGTAACAGGCCCTTCGGCCCACCGAGTCCGCACCGACCAGCGATCCCCGCACACTAACATTATGCTACACACACTAGGGACAATTTAACATTTTTTATACTAAGCCAATTAGACTGACAAACCTGTACGTCTTTGGAGTGTGGGAGGAAACCGGTGATCCCGGAGAAAACCCACGCAGGTCACGGGGAGAACGTACAAATTCCATACAGACAGCACCCGTAGTCGGCATCGAACCCGGGTCCCCGGCGCTGCGAGGCAGCAACTCTACCGCTACGCCACCGTACGTACCGGCCTTGACTGAAGAGATCAAAATGATGACACAATATAACTACCTTGGGAAAAGAGGAAAATACTCCCCACAGTCTCATCAAGTCCCCTGGGATTCTACCGCTCACATTCACACCAGGGGCAATTTATAGCGGCCAATTAACCTATTGTTGACCCTATTACCTCTACATGGTATCAACTGACGTGTTGAACAAAGGACTCTAAACCAAGGTTTAGTTTAGTTTAGTGCAACTTAATCTTTATTAACACTTGAGTAACTTTAAACATGCATGCAAATATTGATTACTAATAAGTCAATGGGCGGCACGGTGGCGCAGCGGTAGAGTTGCTGCCTTACAGCGAATGCAGCGCCTGAGACTCGGGTTCGATCCTGACTACGGGCGCCGTCTGTACGGAGTTTGTACGTTCTCCCCGTGACCTGCGTGGGTTTTCTCCGAGATCTTCGGTTTCCTCCCACACTCCAAAGACGTACAGGTATGTAGGTTAATTGACTGGGTAAATGTAAAAATTGTCCCTAGTGTGTGTAGGATAGTGTTAATGTGCGGGGATCGCTGGGCGGCACGGACTCGGTGGGCCGAAGGGCCTGTTTCCGCGCTGTATCTCTAAATCTAAAAATCTAAATCTAAATCTAATAACTTCTCATTTACTATACTATTTCAACTTAACACTTCTTAACCTAAATCACAAAGCTCATGACTTAGAGTCAGATATTACCCGTATGAATGAATTGGCCAGATTCACTCAGTTGGTTAGGGGGGGGTTTGTCTTCTCTGAGCTTCGAACTCAGGTCCCTCCTTCTTGCGATGGTTGTTCCCAGGTTGTCTCTGCCGATGTCTCGGACCACCCTTCTTTTATACTAATTTTCCTTCAATCTTCGAAAGGAAGCCTTTGTTCTAACCCAAGGCTCTCTCATGGCTTTACAGTCAATCATTTCAAGCTGTCACTCCTCCAAGGGCTGAATAAACAAAACACGTCTTCATTTTTTATCAGGCTCGGGAGTTCTTAATTATGTTGCTTGTTCATACCTCCATCTCATTATAGACACATTTTGCAATATGTCCGCTCCAGGCACCTTATATTCTCAAGGCCGCACTGCCTGGCCGTGAAGGTACCTTCCTTCAGCTCTGCTCCCACCATATGTCAATGAAGTGGCCGTTTTCACAGTGCTCTTTTGTTCTCCTGACTCCAGAATTTCGCTCTGTCTGTCTCTAGCTAGTAGCATCCTTCCCAAAGCCTGTCGGGATACTTGACCTCCAGTCCCAGGCTATACTACCAAACTGCACGGATTTGGGATGTGGGAGGAAACCATAGCAACATGTGCTACAGCTGGGAGAGCTGCTGCATTACACCACCAGAGACCTGGGTTCGATCCTCAACTTGGGTGCAATCCGTGTGGAGTTTGCATGTTCTTCCTCTGACCGCGTGGGTTTCCACCGGGATTTTCCGGGTTCTATCCTTCCCGCCTCCACCACCCCCAGCAGCATGTTCCAGGCATCTACCAACTAAAATACCTGCCCCCCCACATCTTGTTTAGATTCTCCACTCACCTTAAAACTATGCCCTCTAATTTTTGATATTTGCATCCTTTGAAAAAGGTTCTGAATTCTACCTTATCTATGCCTCTCATAATTTTATATACCTCTATCAGCAACCTCCGATGCTCCAGAGAAAACAATCCAAGTCTCGCCTACCTCTCCTTGTAGTTAATACCCCTAAATCAGGCACCATTCTAGTAAACCACCTCTACCCTTTCATAAGATATATAAGATTATTAAGGGATGGGACACGTTAGAGGCAGGAAACATGTTCCCAATGTTGGGGGAGTCCAGAACCAGGGGCCACAGTTTAAGAATAAGGGGTAGGCCATTTAGAACAGAGATGAGGAAAAACTTTTTCAGTCAGAGAGTTGTAAATCTGTGGACAATAGACAATAGACCTTCGATTTGTACCAGCATCTGCACTTATTTTCTTACACTGTAAATCTGTGGAATTCACTGCCTCAGAAGGCAGTGGCGGCCAATTCTCTGAATGCATTCAAGAGAGAGCTAGATAGAGCTCTTAAGGATAGCGGAGTCAGGGGGTATGGGGAGAAGGCAGGAACGGGGTACTGATTGAGAATGATCAGCCATGATCACATTGAATGGTGGTGCTGGCTCGAAGGGCCGAACGGCCTACTCCTGCACATATTGTCTATAATCCTCGACATCCTTGTTGTAATGGGGCGACCAGAACTGCACGCAATCTTCCAATTGTGGCCTAACTAGAGTCCTACAAAGTTCCATCATGACTTCCTGACCCTGACACCCAATGGAGAGATTATGTTGAATAATGTTAAATTAGCTCTGGAGAAGCAGCTTTACCAAATTCTAGCTTAGATGTATGAGGATGTTGCCGGACTCAAGGGCCTGAGCTATAGGGAGAAGTTGGGCAGGCGAGGATTTTATTCCTTGAAGCGCAGGAGAATGAGGGATGATCTTGCAGAGGGGTTGAGATCGGATAAACGCAGTCTTTTACCCAGAGTAGGGGATTCAAGTACAAGAGGACATAGGTTTGATATGAGGGGTAAAGATTTACTAGGAACCTGAGGGGCAATTTTTTTTATACAAAGGGTGGTGGATATATGGAATGAGCCGCCTGTGGAGGTAGTTGAGACAAATACTCTCACAACATGTAAAAGACATTTGGACAGGTACATGGATAGGATAAGGTTAAGAAGGATTTGGGCCAAACGCACACAGGTGTGACTAGTGTAGATGGGACATGTTGGTCAGCGTGGGCAAGTTGGGCCTAAGGGTCTGATTCCACGCTGTGTCACTCTATGACTCTGATAAAGCTGTATCATGAGTGGGGCGGCAGACGCCGGAGACCCGGGTTCGATCCTACTACGGGTGCTGTCTGTACAGAATTTGTACGTTCTCTCCGTGCCTTGCCTGGGTTTTCTCCGGGTGTTGATGTTTCCACCCACACTCCAAAGACATACAGGTTTACAGGTTAATTGGCCTCTAAAATTACCCTTAGCGTACATGGAGAGGGTAGAGTCATAGAGTGATATGGAGTGGAAACGGGCCCTTCTTGCCCACACCGGCCAACATGTCCCAGCTACACTAGTCTCACCTGCCTGCGCTTGGTCCATATCCCTCCAAACCTGTACTATCCATGTACTATCCATGTACCAACAGCTGCTGACGACCTTCTGCCGCTGCACCATAGAGAGCATTCTAACGCATGGTATCCCTGTGTGGTATCATATCATATATATACAGCCGGAAACAGGCCTTTTTCGGCCCTCCAAGTCCGTGCCGCCCAGCGATCCCCGTACATTAACCCTATCCTACACCCACTAGGGACAATTTTTACATTTACCCAGCCAATTAACCTACATACCTGTACGTCTTTGGAGTGTGGGAGGAAACCGAAGATCTCGGAGAAAACCCACGCAGGTCACGGGGAGAACGTACAAACTCCTTACAGTGCAGTACCCGTAGTCAGGATCGAACCTGAGTCTCCGGTGCTGCATTCGCTGTAAAGCAGCAACTCTACCGCTGCGCCACCGTGCCGCCCTATCTCAGCTGCACGGACGCAGAGAGGAGAGCTCTTCAGCGGGTAGTCTATAGAGCTCAGAAGATTATCGGAACACAGCTACTAGCCTTGGAGGGCATCTACGACACACGATGCCTCAGAAAAGCCACCAGCATTCACAAAGACTCCCCACACCCCTGCAATAGTCTGTTCAAACTTCTACCATCGGGCAGACGCTACAAGGCCTTCTACGCCTGCACCTCCAGACTCAGGAACAGCTTCATCCCCAGGGCCATAGCTGCTATGAACCGGTCCTGCTGAGTTGGATGGTGACATCGCACAGCGAACCAGCACAGACCTACTTAAACTTTATTCTGTTTCAAAACTGTTTCTAATTTTGTTTCACTGGATCTAAATTTATACTGACTAGCTAATTAATTTATTGCATCGTATGGAAGTCGCATTCCCAATCTCGTTGCACCCTGTACAATGACAATAAAGATATATTGTATTGTATTGTACTTGTCTGTTTCTTAAACGTTGGGATAATCCCACCCTCAACTACCTCATCTGGCAGCTTGTTCCATACACCCTCCACTCTTTGTACGAAAAATTCCTATTAAATGTTTTCCCCTTCACCTTAAACCTATGTGCTCTGATCCTAGATTCCCCTACTCTGGGCAAAAGACTCTGTGCATCTACCCGATCTACTCCTCTCATGATTTTATACACCTCCATAAGATCACCCCTCATCCTCCTGCGCTCCAAGGAATAGAAACCCAACCTACTCAACCTCTCCCTATAGCTCACACCCTCTAGTCCTGGCAACATCCTCATAAATCTTCTCTGTACCCTTTGAAGCTTGACAATATTGGTCCTATAACATGGTGCCCATAACTGAACACGATATTCTAAATACGGTCTCACCAACGTCTTATACAACTGCAATATGATATCCCAACTTCTATACTCTGACTGATGAAGGCCAATGTGCCAAAAGCTTTTTGACCACCTTAGGTTTCTGCGACTCGACGTTCAAGGAACCATTAACCTGCACTCCTAGATCCCTCTGCTCTACAACACTACCCAGAGGCCCACCAATCACTGTTTCGGTCCTACCCTAGTTTGACGTCCCAAAATGCAACACCTCCCACTTCTATGTATTAAATTCCATCAACCATTCCTCCGCCCACCTGGCCAATCAATCAGGATCATGCTGCAATCTTTCACAACCATCTTTACTATCTGCAAAACCACCCACCTTTGTATTATCAGCAAACTTGCTAATCTTGCCCTGTAGGTTCTGATCCAAATCATTGATGTAGACAACAAACAGTAATGGGCCCAGCACAGAAACCTGAGGCTAGACAGTCAAAGGCATTAGTGCGTCCCAGTGGCGCAGCGTTAGAGTTGCTGCCTCACAGCGCCAGAGACCCGGGTTCGATCCTGACTACGGGTGCTGTCTGTACGGAGTTTGTACGTTGTCCCCGTGACCTGCGTGAGTTTTCTCTGGGATCTTCGGTTTCCTCCCACATTCCGAAGACGTAAAGATTTGTAAGTTAAATGGCTTTGTGAAATTGTAAATTATCCCTAGTGTTTGTAGGACAGAAACATGGAAAACATAGAAAAATAAGTGCTGGAGTAAGCCATTTGGCCCTTTGAGCCAGCAACGCCATTCAATATGATCATAGCTGATCATCTAAAATCAGTACCCCGTTCCTGCTTTTTCCCCATATCCCTTGATTCCTTTAGCCCTAAGAACTAAATCTAACTCTCTCTTGAAAACATCCAGTGAATTGCCCTCCACTGCCTTCTGTGGCAGAGAATTCCACAGATTCACAAATCTCTGGGTGAAGAAGTTTTTCCTCCTCTCAGTCCTAAATGACCTACCCCTTATTCTTAAACTGTGACCCCTGGTTCTGGACTCCGCTAACATCGGGAACATTTTTCCTGCATCTCGCCTGTCCAATCCTCTAAGAATTTTATATGTTTCTATGAGATCCCCTCTCATTCTTCTAAATTCCAGTGAATGCAAGCCCAGTCGACCTATTCTTTCATCATATGTCAGTCCCGCCATGCCTGGATAGAGTTAGTGTGTGTGGTTCGCAGGTTGGCGTGGAGTCGATGGGCCAAAGGTCCAGTTTCCACCTTGTATCTCTACACTAAACTTAAAGGTGCACTCACCAAGCTTGGACACAATAAATAAACTTCCCAAATGACAAAACTCATCCCTGCCTTAATGCATGTCAACATGTAACTGTCTGAAAAAGTGTCTTGACCTGAAAGGTCACCGATTCCTCCTCTCCAGAGATACTGCCTGACCTGCTGAGTTACTCCAGCACTATGTGTCTCTCTTCAACATGTAACTTGGCTGGGCAAGCACAGAGCTCGAGGGGTTAAGTTTCAGACAAACATTGAAACTGAAAGTAAGTGGAGTTATTTCCCGGAATCCACGTTCTCATTTCTGATCTGGCTCTGCACTGCTGGAGCAAGGCAGAATGGCGGCTGCAGGCTTGACGGAAGAGTTGACCTGTGTAGTGTGCCTGGGTTTGTACCAGGACCCTGTGGCACTGCCCTGCCAGCACAGTTTCTGTGCCAAATGTATCGGTGATTTCTGGGACCATTCAGTGACCAGGTTTGGGGTCAACTGTCCTCAATGTCACAGAAGCTTCAAGCCCAGGCCCAGCCTGGTGAAGAACCACACTCTGCAGAACATCGTGGAGATGTACAGCCAGTGCCAGCCCACTGCCCCTGCTGCCGGGCCCAGCCCCGTGATGTGTGAGTACTGTATCGACAGCCCATCCCTGGCTGTGAAGACGTGCCTCAAATGTGAAACCTCCTTCTGCTCCCACCATCTGCAGCCGCATCTGACCAAGCCGATCTACAAGGACCACGGGCTGATTGAGCCCATTGCTGACTTCACCACCAGGCAGTGCCCAACTCATAAGAAGGTCCTTGAGTTCTACTGCGAGCAGGACGAGGAGTGCGTGTGTATATCCTGCACTGTCATCGGGAAACACAAATCCCACTCTCTGCTGACTCTGGAGGAGGCAAAGGACAAAATCAAGGTGAGCAAAGTTCTTGAGGAGTTGGAACCCCCAGTAAATGGTCCACCAGTCTCATCCCCAGATCTGATGGGATTTTCATCATGTTTGGGAAGATTGCATGGGTTGTCTGAGTTTGAAGAGTTTGGTTGGGATTATCGTGTTGGAGGTCAAGCTACAGTCAATTAAGAAGACTCAGACATAGATGTCCTTGTCTCCCCCCAGTCACTCCCTCCTCCCCTCTCCCATCAGGCAAGCGGTACAGAAGTGTGAAAACGCACACCTGCAGATTAAGGGACAGTTTCTCCCCATCTATCATCTGGCAACTGAACCATCCTATCACCAACTAGAGAGCGGTCCTGACTTCCCATCTACCTCATTGGAGACCCTCAGACGATCTTTAATTGGACGTCATCTTGCACTAAACATTATTCCCTTTATCCTGTATCTGTCCACTGTGGACGGCGCGATTGTAATCATGCATAGTCTTTCTGCTGACTGGGTAGCATGCAACAAAAAAGCTTTGCACTGTACACCTGACAATGAACTAAACTAACTAACATAAACTAAACAAAATTAACTAAAATAAAAATTATCCAGATGTTCCAGGGATGAGTTCTGGGAGATGGCATCTGCCATGGCTCTGTTCTGCCAGTCGGTGAATTTAGTGGATCAAGGTTGTCTCGGAGACTGGAGGTGATGTGTGCCATGACCAGCCTCTTGAAGCACTTCATGATGCTGGATGTCAGAGCCACCGAATGGTAGTCAATGTATAAATGGTTATTGTGATTTTATTTGTGAAAAGCAACACTGGTTCACACTGTAGACGCAAAAAGTCTGACCAAGATGCCCCAGCTATGCTAGTTCCATTTGTCCACATTTGGTCCACATCCTTCTGAACCTTTCCTACTCATGTACCTGTCTAAGTGCCCTTTAAATGTTGTTATAGTACCTGTCTCAACTACCTCCACTGGAGGATCGTTCCATCCTCTGAGTGAAAATGTTGCCCCCCAGCTTCCGATTAAACCTTTCCCCTCTCACCTTAAACATATATTCACTAGTTCTTGATTCCTCTACACCGTACGTTCACCGTCACACTATCAATTCGCTTCATGATTTTATAAATATCCAGAAGATCACCCGTCAGCCTCCTGCGCTCCAGGGAATAACGTCCTAGCCTGCCCAATCTCAGGCCCTCAAGCCCTGGCAACATCCTCGTAAATCTTCCCTGCACTCTTTCCAGTATAATACCAATTTTCCTTTAGCAAAACTAGGTGACCAAAACTGAATAAAATGCTTGAAAATGTGGCATCACTAACGTCTTGTATAACTGTAACAGAACTTAACCTTTATACTCAATACCCTGACTGAAGAAACTTTAATGTCCTTTTCTCTCAAGGCCATTTCTGTTGGAAACCCTTTTTGCCTTTCTTGGAATTTATTTCTGGCAATGCACTTGAGTTGAGTTTAGTTTGGGTTTAGTTTATTTTCACGTTGACCGAGGTACAGTGAAAAGTTTTTGTTGCTTGTTAACCAGTCAGCGGAAAGACAATACATGATTGCAATCGAGCCGTCCAATGTACAGATACATGATAAAGGGAATAACATGAATAACATTTAGTGCAAAATAAAGTCCAGCAAAGTCCGATCAAAGATAGTCCGAAGATCTCCAATGAGGTAGATAGTAGTCCAGGACTGCTCTCTGGTTGTGGTAGGATAGTTCAGTTGCCTGATAACAGCTTGGAAGAACCTGCCCCTGAATTTGGAGGTGTGTGTTTTCCAATGTAGCTGTTCACTGTACCTCAATATACGTGACAATGCCCTAAACTAAACTCTACATTTTCACACATCTGTACCTCATGCCTGATGGGAGAAGAGGGAGTGGCTGGGGTACGTCTCATCCTGGATTATGCTGCTGGCCTTGCCGAGGCAGCCTGAAGGGTAAATGGAGTCAATATATCTCCTGGTTCTTGCATCTCTTCCTGAAACATTTCCGCTGTTGTTCCAGGGGAAACTCCAGAGCGAGGTCAAGAATCTCCGTGAACATCAGAACGATTGCACAAGTAAACAGCAGAGCCTAAAGCAACAAGAAAGTGAAGCAAAGGTAAGAAACGTTACATGTAACACGTTACACGTTACCGCGGCACTGTAGCGCAGCGGTAGAGTTGCTGCTTTACAGCGAATGCAGCGCCGGAGACTCAGGTTCGATCCTGACTACGGGTGCTGCACTGTAAGGAGTTTGTACGTTCTCCCCGTGACCTGCGTGGGTTTTCTCCGAGATCTTCGGTTTCCTCCCACACTCCAAAGACGTACAGGTATGTAGGTTAATTGGCTGGGTAAATGTAAAAATTGTCCCTAGTGGGTGTAGGATAGTGTTAATGTGCGGGGATCGCTGGGCGGCACGGACTTGGTGGGCCGAAAAGGCCTGTTTCCGGCTGTATATATATGATATGATATGATATGATATGATATGTAACTGCACTGGGAGAGGGCCTGTCTCATAACCAGGGACCTACTATATCCGCTTGAAACAGAGATGCCGATTCCCAATGATCTCCATGATATGTGTTAGAAGGAACTGGAGATGATGTTTACACCATGCGGTTACTCAGCGGGTCAGGCAGCATCTCTGGAGAAAAGGAATAGGTGACCAATTGGTTTCTGAAGTATGGTCTCGATCTGAAAGGTCACCCATTCCTTCTCTCCAGAGATGCTGCCTGTCCCACTGAGTTACTCCAGCATTTTGTGTCTACCTCCATGTTGAACCATGATCATGGAGGTGTACAGTTCATTTCCTCAATCCCCTGATCTTCAGTTTTTAGTTTGGTTTAAAGATACACCGTGGAAACTAGCCCTTTGGCCCACCAAGTCCACACCGACTAGCGATCTCCACACATTAACACCACTAGGGACAATTTAAATTGATACCAAGCCAATTAGCCTGTACGTCTTTGGAGTGTGGGAGGAAACCAAACATCTCGGAAAAAACTCACGTGAAAACTGGGAGAACGTACAAACTCCGTACAGGCAGCACCCATAGTCGGGATCGAACCCAGGTCTCCAGCGCTGTAAGGCAGCAACTCTACCGACAGTGCAGTGGTAGAGTTGCTGCCTCACAGCGCCAGAGGCCCGGGTTCAATCCTGACAATGGGTGCTGTCTGTATGGAGTTTGTACATTCTCCCTGTGAGTACGATGGTTCTTTCCGGGTGCTCCGATTTCCTCCCCTACTCCAAAGACTTACGGGTTTGTAGGTTAATTGGCTTGGTATAAATGTAAATTGTCCCTAGTGTGTGCTAGGGTAATGTTACTGTGCGGGGATTGCTGGTCGGCACAGTCTCGGTGGGCAAAGTGCCTGTTTCCGCGCTGAATCTCTAAACTAAACTTAACTAAACTAAACTGAAATGTTTGTGTTGGTTGAATTTTCAGAGGCACATCAAGGAAATGAGGGGAAAACTGTCGACTGAGTTCTCCGGATGGAGGAAGCAATTGGAAGAAGATGAGAAGACTGTACTGAAGATGATCGATGATGAGGAACACCGAGTGCTCTCCCGCATCAAGAGCGAATCTGACTCGTTGGTAGAAAAGATGGATAAACTTCAACTAATAGAGAAGGAATCCCAAGACCAGAAGGATGCTCTCTCCTTTATCCAGGTACTGGTCCAGCCACTGGCAGTATTTTCCTCCCACATTCCAAATGCATACGGGTTTGTAGGTTAAATGGCTTGGTATAAATGTAAATTGTTCCTAGTGTAGGATAGTGTTAATGCATGGGGATCGCTGGTCGGCGCAGACTCGGTGGGCCGAAGGGCCTGTTTCTACAATGTATCTCAAAACTAAACTAAAGTATTTAATCGTAGAGTCATCAAGCATTGAAACAGGTCATCAGGTCAATCAACTCATCAGGTCAACCAAGATGCCCCATGATAACAACAAAAACATTGACTCCCGCCTCCCTGTCGGCTTTCCACCATCTCTGGACCTTTCTACTTCCAACTGGATCATCATTAGATACAGGTGTTCCTTGGGGTGCAGGAGAACAAGGGGTGACCTTATGGAGCTATGGGCGGTATGGTGGGGCAACGGTAGAGTTGCTGCCTCACAGCGCCAGCAAACCTAGTTCAATCCTGAGTACGGGTGCTGTCTGTACAGAGTTTGTACGTTCGCCTGTGACCTGTGTGGGTTTTTTCTGGGCCCTCAGGTTTCCTCCCGCACTCCAAAGACGTGCAGGTTTGTAGGTTAATTTGGCTCCAGTAAAAATTGTAAATTGTCCCTGGTGTGTGGGATAGTACCAGTGTACTGGGTGATCGCTGGTCAGCATGGAGTCAGTGGGCTGAAGGGCCTGTAACCGCACTGTATCTCTAAAGTCTAAACTCTATATAAGGCCATGGGGAGTTAAATGATTACTGAAAATTGCCTTTGTCTCTGGAATTAATGCGCTACAATGCTGAGAACTATATTCTGCACTCTGTATCTTCCCCTTTGCTCTACCTATTGTATTTGAGTTTAACTTGATTTTATTTATGGATGGTATATCAGCTGTTTAGATAGCATGCAGAACATAGCTTTTCACTGTACCTCAGTACATGTGACAATAATAAACTTCAACCTGACCGTCGTGTGTAGCTATAAGTGGTGGAATCTGTGGGGAGTTGATGAGAATCTGGGGATAATAAAATGTATTAGTGTAAATGAGTGCTTGGCAGTCAATGGGCTGAAGGACCTGCATAACTGATTCTTCACTGAAGCAAATGCACTCTTGGTTTAATTCATGAGATCATAAGATAGAAGCAGAATTGGGCCATTCAGCCCATCGTGACCATTCCGCCATTCGATCATGGCTGATCCATTTCCCCCCCTCACCTCCATTCTCCTACCTTCTCCCCGTAACCTTGACGCCCTTGCCAATCAAGAATCTATCAATCTCTGCTTTAAAAATACCCAATGACTTGGCCTCCACAGCCGTCTGTGGCAATTAATTCCTCAGATTCACCACCCTCTGACTAAAGAAATTCCTTCTCATCTCCTTTCTAAAGATACGTCCTTTTATTCTGAGGCTATGCCCTCTGGTCCGAGACTCTCCCGCTACTGGAAATATCCTCTGTACATCCACTCTATCCAGGCCTTTTATTATTCAGAAGGTTCGAATTGATATTTATTCTAAGGTTTATTGATTGGTACAGGTGTCAGGGGTTATGGCACAAAGGCAGGAGAATGGGGTTGAGAGGGAAAGATAGAACAGCCATGATTGAATGGCGGAGTAGACTTGTTGGTCTGAATGGCTTAATTCTGTCCCTGTGATCTATGAATTATATTTATTTAAATATGTATTGACTATTTTTTTCACTTTTATTGACAGGACGTGAAGAAGCTCCTTGGGAGGTAAGTCCTTAGTGAACAAGACTTGGTTCCATTTGGAATATACATTAAGTGGGAAAGGAATTCATGGAAGGAGACTGGTTGAAGCATAAAACCCTGTAGGCAACATTGCTAACCTCCTTGACGAACTGGGTCTCTTCTTGAAAAGCTGTAGAGCGAGTAATAATAGGCTAACATTTAGGAAGATTTTTCCCAGGGTAGATGCATTGTAAAGGGCCATCCCTGACTAGATTGTTACTAGAAGAGATGATCCAAATGCATTTTGATTGTGAGTCAGAGTGTATCCTTATCCCACTATTCGGATAATTTTATTCTTCCTCTTAAGCCCATTGCTCCTCTAGGGAGCATAGGCCATTGACAAATGTCCTCCACCTCACTCGGTTGTTGGCGGTTCTTTCGAGATCTCCCCAGTTGACCCCACTCCCAGACGTTTCTGCCTGGGCACCTCTTCTCCAGCTGTTTCCGGGGTGACCTCTTTTCCTTTTCCCTTAGGGTTCCATTTCAGGGCTTGCCGGGTGATGTTTGTTGCAGGTTTTCTGAGGGTGTGTCCAATCCAACTCCATTTTCTCCTTCGGATTTGCAAGTCAATGGGATCCTGGCTCGTTCTTTTTCACAGGTCCACATAGCTTACTTTGTCTCTCCACCAGAGGCAGGTGTTAATGAGTGTTTGCAGCCTGTTTGTTGTGTGTTTTGTTGTTTTCCATGTCGCTGATCCACACAGCAACACCTGCTTCACATTTGCGTTAAAGATGCGTATGTTGGTGTTGATTGAGATGTGTTTCGGTAACATTATGGGCGGCACTGGGTGGCGCAGTGGTAGAGTTGCTGCCTTACAGCACCAGAGACCAGGGTTCGATCGTGACTACGGGTGCTGTCTGTACGGAGTTTGTACTTTCTCCCCGTGACCTGCTTGGGTTTTCTCCGTGATCTTCAGTTTCCTCCCACTCCAAAGGCGTCCAGGTTTGTAAGTTAATTGGCTTGGTGTAAATGTAAAATTGTCCCTCGTGTGTGTGTGTGTAGGATAGTGTTAGTGTGCGTGGATCGCTAGTGGACTTGGTGGGCCGAAGGGCCTATGTCCATGCTGTATCTCTAAACTAAACTAAAACCCATCATATCACTTCAACTCTCCCATGTAAATTGAACAAGATTTATTCCTGATTTGGGCAGATACAGGGATGGGAAGGGTTTAAAGTGATATCGGTCAAACTTGGGTAAATGGGACAAGCACAGTGTCAACTTGGTCGGAATGGACATGGTGGGCCGAAGAGCCAGTTTCGATGCTGCTAACTCTATGACGTTGTGACTTTGAGAATTCAACACATTCACAACTCTCCGGGTGAAAAAGATTTTCCTCATCTACCCCTTATTCTTATCCCGTGACCCTTGGTTCTGGACTCATTTTTCCTGCATCTAGCCTGTCCAATCTCTTAGGAATTTTATGTTTCTATAAGAACCCCTCTAATTTTTCTAAATTCCAATGAATACAAGCCCAGTCAACCCATTCTTTCATCATATGTCAGTCCCGCCCTCCCGGGAATTAACCTGGTGACCCTGCGCTGCACTTCCTCAATAGCAATAATGTCCTTCCTCAAATTAGGAGATGAAAACTGCACACAATACTCCAGGTGTAATCTCACCAGGGCCCTGTATCATATCATATCATATCATATATATACAGCCGGAAACAGGCCTTTTCGGCCCACCAAGTCCGTGCCGCCCAGCGATCCCCGTACATTAACACTATCCTACACCCACTAGGGACAATTTTTACATTTACCCAGCCAATTAACCTACATACCTGTACGTCTTTGGAGTGTGGGAGGAAACCGAAGATCTCGGAGAAAACCCACGCAGGTCAAGGGGAGAACGTACAAACTCCTTACAGTGCAGCACCCGTAGTCAGGATCGAACCTGAGTCTCCGGCGCTGCATTTGCTGTAAAGCAGCAACTCTACCGTTGCGCTACCGTGCCGCTGTACTACTGTACAACTGTAGTAGGACCTCCTTGCTCCTACGCACAATTTACAATAGCCAACTAACCTACAAACCTGTTTGTATTTGGGATGTGGGAGGAAACCAGGACACCTGGAGAAAACCCACGAGGTCACAGGGAGAATGCACAAACTCCGTACCGACAGCAGCCTTAGTCAGGATGGATCCCGGGGCTGTGATGCAGCAACTCTACCGCTGCACCACTGTGCCTCTCTTATGATTGCACAGTGACCTGGTACTAATTCAGAACGTGAAAGATTTCAAACACCCTCATGCCTACCAGTTGTTTTGTGTCGGGTTGAAAAGTGTTCAGTATCTTACCTGACCTCACCAGGTCCAAATGACTATTGAAACCAATAGTGTATGTAGGAAGGAACGTTCACTTTTTCGTTTGGGCAGCTTAGACCCCAGTGGTATGAACATTGACCTCTAACTTCAGGTGACCCTTGCTTTCCCTCTCTCCATCCCTCCCTCTTCCCGGTTCTCCTACTAGTCTGACTGTCCTTGATTGCATTTTATCTCTGTTTGCTTTGCTGTACCTTCTCCAAGCTAACAATGATCTATTCTACATTTTCCTTGAACTTCATCCCCTTTGTCTCATTTTTGCACCTTAAACTTCCTTATCTCTGTGTCTCCCTCTCCCCTGATTCTCACTCTGATTCTCCTAAGGTCTCGACCTGAAACTTCACCCATTCCTTCTCTCCAGAGTTGCTGAGTTACTCCAGCATGTTGTGTCTATCTTCGGTTTAAACTCGCATCTGCAGTTCCTTCCTACACAGGAGTTTATCTGTAGGCACTGATTAATGGAAGTAACACATATGTACATTGTAAGCTCCCACTGTAAGCAATGTGGCCACAGCCAAATGATCTGAGTTGTTGGGTTTATGTGGAGATAAATATTGGCCAGGCCATTCGGAGAACTTCATTCCTCTTCAATACAGTGCCATGGGATCTTTCTTCAACTTCATATTCATCCCAGGGTGGCACAGTGGCATGCAGGTAGAGCTAATGTCTCACAGAGCCAGAGAACTGGGTTCGATCCTGACCTCGGGCGCTGTCTGTGTTGAGTTTGCATGTTCTCCCTATGCTGCTGTGGATTTCCTGCAAGTGCTCCGGTTTTCTCCCACATCCCAAAGACGTGTAGATTAATTGGCCTCCGTAAATTGCCGCTGGTGTATTGGGGCGGTTGATGGTCATCAACATGCCCCATCTACCTTAGTCCCACCTGGCTGTGTATGGCCCATATCCCTCTTAACCTTTTCTTTCCATGTACCCATCCAAGTATAGACCAGTTAGCCTTAAATCAGTTGTGGGAAGATGCTTGAGTTGATTGTTAAAGATCTAATAGCAGCGCATTTAGAAAGCAGTGACAGGATCGGTCCGAGTCAGCATGGATTTATGAAGGGGAAATTATGCTTAACTAATCTTCTGGAATTTTTTGAGGCTGTAACATGTAGAATGGGTAAGGGAGAGCCAGTGGTTGTGGTGTATCTGGATTTTTAAAAAGCCTTTGACAAGGTCCCACACAAGAGATTTGTGTGCAAAATTAGAGCACATGGTTGGGTATTGCATCTATAGTTTCTGAACCTATGAATAAAGTCCTCGCCTGCTCAACCTCTCCATATATCTCAGGTCCCTGCAATATTCTCCTAAATCTTCTCTGCTCTCTCTCCCCGCACGTACGTGCAGCGGCTCAGCACTCCTCGAGCCCGTGCTCCTTAATTAGTATTCTTTTAGTTTATTTATTATTGAGTGCCACGTATGCATACGTTAACATATCGTACAACCGACACGAACTACTAAACATCGCTTCGATGCACAGTGGCTATGTTTAGACTTTTGGACACAACATTCCGCCAGAGCTCGTCAGACCGCCGGGGTCTCCGTGGATTACTGTCAAGCCCGGAAAGTGACAAAGACAATGACAATAAAGTAATAAATCAAATCAAATTAAATCAAATCAAATTAAATTTTAGCAGCAAGGTTGATAACTGAGAGTCAGAAATTTAAAATTAATGTGAAGAAGGGTTTACAGCGAGTTAAATCTTTGATTTCTGTAACCCACTGCCTGGAAAAGTTTTCATATTTATTCCAACTCTTTTCATTATTTTTATTCTTTTAGGTACACCATCTCTGGGTACAACAGAGTTTTTCCCCAATATGGCGCTGTGAATTCAAGTCAAATCCAATCTGATGATGCTTATGCTGATTGTGATTGGGCTGCTGCTGATTATGATGATGCTAATCCTGATTATGATGATGCTAATCATGATAATGATGATGCTATTCCTGATTATGATGATGCCAATGCTGATTATGATGTTGCTAATGCTGATCATGATGATGCCAATGCTGATTATGATGATGCTAATGCTGATCATGATGATGCTGATTATGATGATGCCAATGCTAATAATGATGATGCCAATGCTGATTATGATGATGCCAAGGATGATGCTGATGCTAATCCTGATTATGATGATGCCAATGCTGATTATGATGACGCTAATGCTGATTATGATGATGCCAATACTGATTATGATGATGCCAAGGATGATGCTGATGATGCTAATCCTGATTATGATGATGCCAATGCTAATAATGATGATGCCAATGCTGATTATGATGATGCCAAGGATGATGCTGATGATGCTAATCCTGATTATGATGATGCCAATGCTGATTATGATGATGCTAATCCTGATTATGATGATGCCAATGCTGATGCTAATGCTGATAATAATGATGCCAATGCTGATTATGATGATGCCAAGGATGATGCTGATGCAGATTATGATGATGCCAATGCTGATTATGATTGGACTGCTGCTGATTATGATGATGCCAATCCTGATTATGATGATGACAATGCTGATTATGATGAAGCCAAAGCTGATTATGATGATCCTGATACAGATTATGATAATGTTAATGCTGATGATAATGATGCCGACGATGGTGATGCAGATGATGGAGAAGCAGATGAAGCTGATGCAGTGGCTGATGCTGACGATAGTTTATTGCCGCATGCACCTAGGTACAGTGAAATTCTTTGTTTTTGCATACAAAGTGCGCAAAAGAGTTGCCACAAAGTAACGTGGGAGAAAATTCAAGATCTCGGAGAAAACCCACGCAGGTCACGGGGAGAACGGACAAACTACAGACAGCATCCGTAGTCGGGGTCGAACGCACGTCTTTGGCGCTGAAAGCACTGTAAGGCAGCAACTCTAGCGCTGCACCACCGTGCCACCCAAAATTGTAATTATTTGAAGCTTCTGAATGGAAATTTGTGGGCGGCCACGGTGGCGCGGCGGTAGAGTTGCTGCCTTACAGTGCTTGCATCGCTGGGGACCCGGGTTCGATCTTGACTATGGGTGCTGTCTGTACGGAGTTTGTATGTTCTCCCCGTAACCGGGTGGGTTTTCTCCAAGAACTATGGTTTCTTCCCACACTCCAAAGATGTGCAGGTATGTAAGTTAATTGGCTTGGTGTATGTGTAAATTGTCCCTAGTGTGTGTAGGATAGTGTTAATGTGCGGGATGATTGCAGGTCAGCGCGGACTCAGTGGGCCGAAGGGCCTGTGTCCGTGCTGTCTCTCTAAACTAAACTAAACTAAACTATAACCACTGTTCACTCTTTCATTATAGAAACACCACGTCTCAGGATATCCACGTGGACCTGTCCACCATCATGTCTTCTATCCAATTGAAGATGAACGAATATCAAAAGTACCAGAAAAGCATCCTGGAAACTATCGAAGAAAAATCTTGTCAGTTACTCGTGCAACCTTTGCTGACCATCGCCTCTACCTGGGAAGTCTCAGTTTCCTGACGCATTTAATGATGCCTCCTCTGCCTTTGCGTGGGGAGTATTGCAGCTTTTGTCAGGGAGTAGTTCAGGTTTGCAGTACAAATCTTACCAGACGAGTGAAGAGAGAGAGAAAAAAAAAGACACTGAGTGCCGGAGTAACTCAGTGGGTCAGGCAGCATCTCTGGAGAACATGGATAGGTGACTTTCTGTGTCCCGACCTCAAACAAACAGACACACACGGGCACACACAAAAACACACACACAAGCACACGCAGTCACACGCACACACAGGCGCATGCACACACACAGGACACTTGTGTGCACGCACACACAGGCCCGTGCGCCAGCACACAGGCGCACGCACACACACAGTGCCTTAAGAAGGCACAACAGCGGCTTCACTTCCTAAGAACCCTCCGGAAAGTCAACCTGCCACAACAGCTGCTAGTGTCCTTCTACCGCTGCTCCATTGAGAGTGTCCTGACACATGGGAGTGTCCTGACCCGGTGTGGTGTGGCAACAGTTCTGCGGCTGACAAGAAGGCTCTGCAGAGAGTCATCTACACAGCCCTGAAGATCGTCAACACACATCTGCCTGCCCTGGAAGACATCTATAGCTCCAGTTGCCTGTGGAAGGCATCCTGCATCCTAAAGGACCCATCTCACACTGCCCATCACTTGTTTGCCCTTCTGTCCTCAGGAAAGCGCTACAGGTCCAACAAAGCGCACACCACAAGACTAACAAACAGTTTCTACCCTAAGGCCATCACCACACTGAACTCTGCACTGAAAGCACACTACTTATACAATATTTATATTGTACAATACCTACCTCTGTGCAATACTGATGTATTCATTTATAATATTTATTTTTATAATACTATTCTGTGCAGTATCTTACATTCTAACAATGACCTTCTGAGTGCAATATCTTATATTCTGATCAGGGTGCATATGTAGGCATAATGTGTGTGCGTGTGTGAATCTGCGTGTATGTGTCACAGTGTGTGCACGTGAGCGTATGAACAGTTTTTATTTTTCTTACTCTTTGCCTGTTATTTTTTTTATCTTGTACATTTGAGCTCCACTCAGTGTGCCTGAATTTTGTTGTATGCACCACTACAATGACAATAAAGTAATAAATCAAATCAAATTAAATCAAATCAAATTAAATTTTAGCAGCAAGGTTGATAACTGAGAATCAGAAATTTAAAATTAATGTGATGAAGGGTTTACAGCGAGTTAAATCTTTGATTTCTGTAACCCACTGCCTGGAAAAGTTTTCATATTTATTCTAACTCTTTTCATTATTTTTATTCTTTTAGGTACACCATCTCTGGGTACAACATAGTTTTTTCCCAATATGGCGCTGTGAATCCAAGTCAAATCCAATCTGATGATGCTTATGCTGATTGTGATTGGGCTGCTGCTGATTATGATGATGCTAATCCTGATTATGATAATGCTAATCCTGATTATGATGATGCCAATGCTGATTATGATGATGCTAATCCTGATTATGATAATGCTAATCATGATTATGATGATGCTATTCCTGATTATGATGATGCCAATGCTGATTATGATGATGCTAATGCTGATCATGATGATGCCAATGCTGATTATGATGATGCCAAGGATGATGCTGATGATGCTAATCCTGATTATGATGATGCCAATGCTGATTATGATGATGCTAATGCTGATTATGATGATGCCAATACTGATTATGATGATGCCAAGGATGATACTGATGATGCTAATCCTGATTATGATGATGCCAATGCTAATAATGATGATGCCAATGCTGATTATGATGATGCCAAGGATGATGCTGATGATGCTAATCCTGATTATGATGCCAATGCTGATTATGATGATGCTAATCCTGATTATGATGATGCCAATGCTGATTATGATGATGCTAATGCTGATTATGATGATGCCAATGCTGATTATGATGATGCCAAGGATGATGCAAATCCTGATTATGATGATGCCAATGCTGATTATGATGATGCTAATCCTGACTATGATGATGCCAATGCTAATAATGATGATGCCAATGCTGATTATGATGATGCCAAGGATGATGCTGATGATGCTAATCCTGATTATGATGATGCCAATGCTGATTATGATGATGCTAATGCTGATTATGATGATGCCAATACTGATTATGATGATGCCAAGGATGATGCTGATGATGCTAATCCTGATTATGATGATGCCAATGCTAATAATGATGATGCCAATGCTGATTATGATGATGCCAAGGATGATGCTGATGATGGTAATCCTGATTATGATGATGCCAATGCTGATTATGATGATGCTAATCCTGATTATGATGATGCCAATGCTGATGCTAATGTTGATAATAATGATGCCAATGCTGATTATGATGATGCCAAGGATGATGCTGATGCAGATTATGATGATGCCAATGCTGATTATGATTGGACTGCTGCTGATTATGATGATGCCAATCCTGATTATGATGATGACAATGCTGATTATGATGAAGCCAAAGCTGATTATGATGATCCTGATACAGATTATGATAATGTTAATGCTGATGATAATGATGCCGACGATGGTGATGCAGATGATGGAGAAGCAGATGAAGCTGATGCAGTGGCTGATGCTGACGATAGTTTATTGCCGCATGCACCTAGGTACAGTGAAATTCTTTGTTTTTGGATACAAAGTGCGCAAAAGAGTTGCCACAAAGTAACGTGGGAGAAAATTCAAGATCTCGGAGAAAACCCACGCAGGTCACGGGGAGAACGGACAAACTACAGACAGCATCTGTAGTCGGGGTCGAACGCACGTCTTTGGCGCTGAAAGCACTGTAAGGCAGCAACTCTAGCGCTGCACCACCGTGCCACCCAAAATTGTAATTATTTGAAGCTTCTGAATGGAAATTTGTGGGCGGCCACGGTGGCGCGGCGGTAGAGTTGCTGCCTTACAGTGCTTGCATCACCGGGGACCCGGGTTCGATCTTGACTATGGGTGCTGTCTGTACGGAGTTTGTATGTTCTCCCCGTAACCGGGTGGGTTTTCTCCAAGAACTATAGTTTCTTCCCACACTCCAAAGATGTGCAGGTATGTAAGTTAATTGGCTTGGTGTATGTGTAAATTGTCCCTAGTGTGTGTAGGATAGTGTTAATGTGCGGGATGATTGCAGGTCGGCGCGGACTCAGTGGGCCGAAGGGCCTGTGTCCGTGCTGTCTCTCTAAACTAAACTAAACTAAACTATAACCATTGTTCACTCTTTCATTATAGAAACACCACGTCTCAGGATATCCACGTGGACCTGTCCACCATCATGTCTTCTATCCAAATGAAGCTGAACGAATATCAAAAGTACCAGAAAAGCATCCTGGAAACTATCGAAGAAAAATCTCGTCAGTTACTCGTGCAACCTTTGCTGACCATCACCTCTATGTGGGAAGTCTCAGTTTCCTGACGCATTTAATGGTGCCTCCTCTGCCTTTGCGTGGGGAGTATTGCAGCTTTTGTCAGGGAGTAGTTCAGGTTTGCAGTACAAATCTTACCAGACGAGTGAAGAGAGAGAGAAAAAAAAAGACACCGAGTGCTGGAGTAACTCAGTGGGTCAGGCAGCATCTCTGGAGAACATATCATATATCATATCATATATCATATATCTACAGTCGGAAACAGGCCTTTTCGGCCCTCCAAGTCCGTGCCGCCCAGTGATCCCCGTACATTAACACTATCCTACACCCACTAAGGACAATTTTTACATTTACCTAGCCAATTAACCTACATACCTGTACGTCTTAGGATAGGTGACTTTCTGTGTCCCGACCTCAAACAAACAGACACACACGGGCACACACAAAAACACACACACACAAGCACACGCAGTCACACGCACACACAGGCGCACGCACACACACAGGACAAAGTACAACGCTGAGCAGCTCGCTTTGTATATAATGACTACAAGCGCAAATCAAGCGTGAATAATATGCTGACTTCTCTCGGATGGGATACCCTAGAGCTCTGCAGAATCAGGCTAAGACTTATTGCAATTTACAAGGAAATTCACAAAATCACGCCATCAAATCTTCCGTCATCCCAGGACACCAACCGCCATAAAACAAGACAAAATACCGGTCCCTACTCAACTCGCTAAATTTCAATAAACTTTGTTACCAATATTCCCTTTACCTGAGGACAATAAGGAAATGGAATATGTTACCACCCAACACACGTGCTGTTCCCGATGTTAAGTAATAAGGGGATTAAACAACTAGATCTCCTCAACTTGGTCAAAAAGGCCGACTTCAAAATATAATCACTATACTCACTCCGACCTGCGCGAGAGAACCACTTATGAGGTGTTTTGGACCAGTTGCAGGCGGGACAGGGAAGATTGGCTGATCCCAGTGTATAGGGAGTTGCAGTAGTCTAGGCGGGAGGAAATGAAAGGGTGAATGATTTCACGCTGTAGCGTGATTTCCAGGCTGTAGCGACCATAGAGATTAGTCCTGGGAGTCGAACCCTCAGATTGGCCAGCAAGGTCACGTGTGGGTGCGACCGTAGGGATTGGTCCAGGGAGTTGAGCCCGCTGATTGGACAGCGACGTCACGTGTGGTTTTGACGCCCAAAACCAGTTAGTTAGGAGAGTTCTTCGAAGTGAACAGTTAGAATTAATGGTTGTCTGTAATCTCGTTCGTTATACTTTGTAATCGAATGTTGGTTGCAATAAACTTCTTTAACAAAGAATGAGCCTCCAGACCCGCCATAAGGCACCTTATCTTCTCAAGGCCGCACTGCCTGTCCGTGAAGGTACCTTCCTTCAGCTCTGCTCCCACCATATGTCAATGAAGTGGCCGTTTTCACAGTGCTCTTTTGTTCTCCTGACTCCAGCATTTCGCTCAGTCTGTCTCCAGCTAGTAGCATCCTTCCCAAAGCCTGTCGGGATACTTGACCTCCAGTCCCAGGCTATACTACCAAACTGCACGGATTTGGGATGTGGGAGGAAACCAGAGCAACATGTGATACAGCTGGGAGAGCTGCTGCATTACGCCACCAGAGACCTGGGTTCGATCCTCAACTCGGGTGCAATCCGTGTGGAGTTTGCACGTTCTCCCTCTGACCGCGTGGGTTTCCACCGGGATCTTCGGGTTTCTACGCTACTCGCCTCCACCACCCCCAGCAGCATGTTCCAGGCATCTACCAACTAAAATACCTGCCCCCCACATCTTGTTTAGACTATTCTTCACTCACCTTAAAACTATGCCCTCTACTTTTTGATATTTGCATCCTTTGAAAAAGGTTCTGACTTCTACCTTATCTATGCCTCTCATAATTTTGACCTCTGACGTTCCAGAGAAAACAATCCAAGTCTCGCCTACCTTTCCTTGTAGTTAATACCCCCTAAATCAGGCACCATACTAGTAGCTCTTAGGGCTAACGGAATCAAGGGGTATGGGGGAAACAGCAGGAACAGGATTCTGATTTTGGATGATCAGCCATGATCATATGGAATGGCGGTGCTGGCTCGAAGGGCCGAGTGGCCTCCTCCTGCACCTATTGTCTATGTTTCTAAGATTTAATAGGAACCTGAGGGGCAGCCTTTTCACCCATTGGGTGATGGAACAAGCTGCCAGAGGAGATAGTTAAGGCAGGTGCTATAACAACATTTAACGGAAACTTGGGCATGTACACGGACAGAAAGGTTGAGATGGATATGTGGCATCACAGCCAAATGGGACTAGTTTAGATGGGTTCTTGATTCTCCCACCGTGGGTAGAAGATTCTGTGCATTCACTTTATCTATTCCTCTCATGAATTTATATACCTCTGCAAGATCATCTCTCAGCCTCTTGCGCTCCAAGGAATAAAGTTCTAGTTTGCCCAACCACTTGGTTAGTATTGTCCAGTTGGGCCAAAGGACTGTTTCCATGCTGTATGACTCTGACTCTTATAGACAATAGACAATAGGTGCAGGAGTAGGCCATTCGGTCCTTCGAGCCAGCACCATCATTCAACTTGATCATGGCTGATCATTCTCAATCAGTACCCCGTTCCTGCCTTCTCCCCATACCCTCTGACTCCGCTATCCTTAAGAGCTCGATCTAGCTCTCTCTTGAATGCATTCAGAGATTTGGCCTCCACTGCCTTCTGAGGCAGTGAATTCCACAGATTTACAACTCTCTGACTGAAAAAGTTTTTCCTCATCTCCTTTCTACCCCTTATTCTTAAACTGTGGCCCCTGGTTCTGGACTCCCCCAACATTGGGAACATGTTTCCTGCCTCTAACGTGTCCAACACCTTAATAATCTTATGTTTCGATAAGATCCCCTCTCATCCGTCTAAATTCCAGTGTATTCAAGCCTAGCCGCTCCAGTCTTTCACAGCGGTACGGTGGCACAGCAGTAGAGTTGCTGCCTTACAGTGAATGCAGCGCCGGAGACACAGGTTCGATCCTGACTACGGGCGTCGTCTATACGGAGTTTGTACGTTCTCCCCGTGACCTGCATGGGTTTTCTCCGAAACCTTCGGTTTCCTCCCACACTCCAAAGACGTACAGGTATGTAGGTTAACTGACTGGGTAAATGTAAAAATTGTCCCTAGTGTGTGTAGGATAGTGTTAGTGTACGGGTCAGTCCAATCAGGGTAGTGTCAACCGCAAACTTGAGGAGCTTGACAGAGGAGTCTGTGGAGGTGCAGTCGTTGGTGTAGAGAGAGTAAAGGAGAGGGGAGAGTACGCAGCCTTGCGGTGCTCCAATGCTGAGGGTCTGCGGGTCCGAGATGTGCTTTCCCAGCCTCACATGCTGCTTCCTGTCCGTCAGGAAGTTGATGATCCACTGACAGAGGGGTTCAGGCACAGAAGGCTGGGAGAGTTTGTAGTGTAGTAGCTCTGGCACAATGGTGTTAAAAGCAGAGCTAAAGTCCACAAACAGAATCCTGGCATAGGTCCCCTTGCGGGCTAGGTGCTGGAGGATGAAGTGCAGGCCTAGATTGACTGCATCATCCACCGATCTATTGGCCCTGTATGCAAACTGCAGGAGGTCCAGCAGGGGGTTTGTGATGTTTTTCAGCTGGGCCAGCACGTCTTTCAAAGGTCTTCATGACTACAGAGGTAAGTGCGACAGGCCTGTAGTCATTAAGATCAGTGATCCTTGTCTTTTTGGGTACAGGGACAATAGTAGAGACCTTGAAGCAGGCAGGGACAGTGCAGGTTCGCAGGGACTGGTTGAAAATGTTTGTGTAGATCGGTGCCAGTTGTTCGGCACAGAGCTTGAGGGTAGAGGGGGAAACATTGTCCGGTCGTGGAGATTTCCGGCTTTTCTGTTTTCCGAATAGACTCTCCACCTCCACAATTTCTATTGTTAAACTGGAGTCATTCTGTGAGGATGTGCAAATTGGTGATTGCAGAGGGGTGGGCCGGTCTTTGAATGCCAGCTTACTCTTGCACAATCCTCCATAACTTAATGATGGAGTCATACTGCACAGAAACAGGCCCCACAGCCCAATTACTCCAATTACCAAGACAGCCCATCAAAAATGGGCCCAGTTGTCCATAGCAAGTTTAATTAGTTAGTTAATTTAGTTTATTGTCACGTCATAAGGTCATAAAGAAAAATAGAATTAGGCATCCAGCCGGCCCATCAGGTGATGGTCTGGGCTGTGTCCACAATCCGCTGCAATTTCTTGCTGTCTTGGATGGAGCTGTTCCCAAACCAATAGACAATACGTGCAGGAGGCCATTCGGCCCTTCGAGCCAGCACTGCCATTCAATGTGATCATGGCTGATCATTCTCAATCAGTACCCTGCCTTTTCCCCATACCCGCTATCCTTAAGAGCTCTATCCAGCTCTCTCTTGAATGCATTCAGAGAATTGGCCTCCACTGCCTTCTGAGGCAGAGAATTCCACAGATTCACAACTCTCTGACTGAAAAAGTTTTTCCTCATCTCAGTTCTAAAGCCATGATGCATCCTGATAAAATGCTTTCTATGGGGCATCTGTAGAAGTTGGTGAGTTGTAGGGAAGAGGGAACTGTAGATGCTGGTATACAAAGACACAATGTAACTCAAGAGGATTTACCCATGTTTGGTCCATATCGTTCTCAACCTTTCCTATCCATGTACCTGCCCGAATGACTTTTAAATTTTCCAAAATGAGCACCATTGCTTTTGTAACCCTTCAACCCCTCTCCAAGTATCTTTTATCTGTTGTTGTGGTACTTGCCTCAACAACCTCCTCAAGCAGCCTCTGTAGTGGCAACTTCGGTCCTTCCCACTGAAGTCCTCTCAGCTTCACAGAAGGTGGGGTGATCGATCTTGACACAAACCAACAACGGAGAGTTCTTAAAGACGTTTGTTTAATTAGTCGTTTATTGAAGTAGTAATACAAACAGATCTGTATCTATCCAAACTCTTCTCTCGTCGAAGGTCTGGTAAGGACTATATCTCACCATGGCTCCTCTGTGTCTGGCGCCTCCCGTCTCTGCATTCCCAGATGTACTTCTAATTCTGGCTCCTCCCAGTCCATTATGTCCATATATGTATTCATCTCATGACAACCCCCTAGTCTCCAAAAATAATACAGCAAGATACAAAATAATATAATATGCTAAAACAGCTAGTCCAAACACAAATGGCTCCTACAGCCTCATTGACACCATCTCCTGTGGCTCCACATAGATGATCACAAAAGCTCCCTCACCAATGATCCACAAACCCTCCACCCGAAAGCAATATCAAAAACCTTTTATATTCGAGATTATTAGACCCACATTATGAATGATTACTCCCTCTGATTGGAATGCGTTTACCCTCAATTTCACTGTAAATGGACATATCAGAAAACAATGGTCAAACAGAATGTGTAGGAAGCAACTGCAGATGCTGGTTTAAACTGGAGATAGGCTCGAAGTGCTGGAGTAACTCAGCGGGTCAGGCAGCATCTCTGGGAAAATGAATAGGTGATGTTTCAGTCTGAGTCTGCATCTCTAAACTAAACTAGCGGTATGAAAGACGGGTCCTGACCCAAAACGTCACCTATTCCTTCTCTCCAGATACACTGCCTGACCCAGTGAGTTACTCCAGCACTTTGTATCCATCAATGCTCAAACACATGGGAATGAGTAAATGTAGAAACGAGGAACTGCAGATGCTGGTTTATGCCAAGAATAGACACAAAGTGCTGGAGGAACTCAGCGGGTCAGGTGGAGAGAAAGTATAGTCTTTTCTCCCCCCCCCCCCCAATTTTCAGTTTGAAGAAGGGTCCCGACGCGAAACGTCACCAATCATTTTTCTCTAGAGATGCTGCCTGACCCGCTGAGTTCCTCCAGCACTTTGTGTCTATCGTCAGCATGAGTAAATCTACCGAACTTCATGCTTCCCATTGATGAAGAAAAACAATTGACACAAATATGAGGCTTGTTGTTCAGTGCCTTGAATCCAAAGCGTTTGATTGAGTTTCAACGCTGATACAGTTTCTCCATGGCCATCTATTGATGGAAGTCGACTTAGTCTGAGATCGGTTTATTCAGCAGGATCATCTATAAAAGACAAAATACATTTATCTCCACTCTGTCTTATCTGTGAATTAGGACAAAATACAAGCTGAAAATAACCCCTAGTTATCAGGAGATATCAGTAGAGCCGCTACCTCACAGCGCCAGAGATCTGGGTTCGATCCTGACCTCGGGTGCTGTTTGTACAGAGTTTGTACGTTCTCTCCGTGACCTGCGTGGGTTTTCTCCGAGATCCCCGGTTTCCTCCCACATCCCAAAGACGTGCGGGTTTGTAGGCTAATTGCCCACTCTGTAAAATTGCCCCTAGTGTGTAGGGAGTGGATGAGAAAGTGGGATAACATAGAACTGATGTTCGGGAAGGTAACGTAGAACTAGAATGGGGTGGCATGGTGGCGCAGCGGTAGAGTTGCTGCCTTACGGCACCAGGGTTCGATCCTGACTATGGGTGCTGTCTGTACGAAGTTTGTACGTTCTTCCCGTGACCTGTGTGTGATTCCCTCTGGAAGCTCTGATTTCCTCCCACAGTCCAAAGACGTACAGGTTTGTAGGTCAATTGACTTTGGTATAATTGTAAATTGTCCCTAGCGTGTGTAGGATGGAGTTTGTGTGCGGGATTGCTGGTCGGCGCAGACTCAATCTTGTTTCTGTGCTGTATCTCTAAACTAAACTAGTCATTTTAAAGCTTTGGTAAACAAATGTAGTTATTTGCAGGTGCAACACATCACAGTCATGTACATTCACTGCTGGAGAGAGTGAGTGGTTAAGGTTAATGGGCTGAATTGCCTTACTTAGCATGTCCATTATAGTTGTCTGGTACTTCTGATATTCATTTAAGTTCTTCTTGACAAAGGAGGCAATATTGGACAGATTCATGGTATGATGCTTTCGCTGTGAAGTGCTGTAATAAAAAGGAGAACCGTAGTATTATCCATGAAAACATTGAGATTCAGAAACACCAAATATCATAAAACATTATGTTCCCGACTAATTAACTGCATGTGCAGGAAGGAACTGCAGATGCCAGTTTCCATCGAAGATAGACACAAAATGCTGGAGTATATCAGCGGGACAGGCAGCATCTCAGGAGAGAAGGAGCAGGTGACATTTCGGCTCGACACCCTTCTTCAGACGACAAATATGAAAGTCCAGGACATTTCAGTTCTTTGTACATTCACACCTTCAAGGGATTCGGATGATATTTTCAATGCCAGAATACATATGTCCATGCCAGATTGTCTCTGGTATGGGAAGGCAATTCACCAGGATGATGGGTCTAAGTGGCCTATTCCTGCTCCAACTTTAGATTGTAGAGATACAGCGTGGAAACAGGCCCTTCGACCACCAAGTCAACGCCAACCAGCGATCCCCGCACACTATTACTGTCCTACACACACTAGGGACAATTTGCAATTATACCAAAGCCTATTAACCTACAAACCTGTACTTCTTTGCAGTGTGGGTGGAAACTGGAGCACCCGGGAAAATCCACGCAGGTCACGGGGAGAACGTACAGACTCCACACGGACAGTCCGTTGTCCGTGTGGAGTCTGTTCGTTCTCCCCGTGATGTCCTCTAGTATTTGACTTAAAGTTATGTCCTCCGGTATATGAGAAACCTATGCCCTCTATTTAACATACTGTTGTGTTATCCCGAGATCTCCGCACATTTTCACTACCCTACACACACTAGGGACAATTTTAACGTATGTATACATTTATACCTAGCCAATTAACCTACAAAGCTGTACGTCTTCGAAGGGTGGGAGGAAACCGGATCACCCGGAGAAAACCCACGCGATCGCAGGGAGAACGTAGAAATTCCATACAGACAGCACCTGTCGTCAGGATCGAAACCGGGTCTCTGGAGCTGTGAGGCAGTAACTCTACTCCTGTGCCACCCTGACTTTGTTGTGCTGTCGTGGGATAATATCAAACTGGGGGATAGTTATGAGATAAGAATGCAGGCATCTAAAACTGAAGTTACTGAGCCAAGCAACGCAAGGGCCATAGAGTCATAGAGCACGGAAGCAGGCCCTTCGGCCCAACTTGTCCATGACAACCAAGATGCCTTATCTACGCTAATCCCAGTTGCCCGTGTTTGGCCCATTTTTCCTCCAGCAATTGTAAGAAGGGTCCAAACCCCAATCGTCATCTATCCGTGCTCTCGGGATGTTTCCTGTCCCGCTAAGTTATTCCAACACTTTGCGTATTCATTTGTCAAAAGTTCCCCCCACTTGTATCCATCTATCACTCTCCAAGCACTGAACTGCCCCTCCTCTCTTCCAGCTTTCTCCCCTCAATCTCAATAAGCCTGAGGAAGGTTTACGATCCAAAACGGCATCTATCTATTTTCTCCACAGATGTTGCCTGACCCGCTGAGTTACTCCAGAACTGTGGGTCATTTTTTGGTTAAAGTACCTGATTATTTGCGGTCCTTGAATGCATCGTTCTGAGTTTCCAGTGGTATTAAGCGTAAGGGAACCAAAACCAGATGGTACAGCATTACTCGCCGACGCAAATGTAAATCCTGGCTGAATAAAATAATACAAACCGTAAACTAGCATAAACAAGATTATAGAAAATTAGAAGCAATATTTCGAGCAATATTTCAAAGCAATATGAGATAGAGATGGTTGAAAGTCAATATCACCAACAACTTCTCCTGGACCACCCATATCGAAGCAATGACCAAGATAGCACATCAATGCCTCTACTTCCTTAGAAGGCTTAGGAAATTCGGCATGTCCCCTACAACTCTCACCAACTTCTACAGATGCATCGTACAAAGCATTTTATTAGGACGCACCACAGCTTGGTTTGGGAACGACTCCATCCAACCAACCTCCCTTCCATTGACTCCATTTACACCTCATACTGCCTCGCCAATCAAGGACTAGTCGCACCCCGGCAACTCCCTCTTCTCCCCTCAGGCAAAAGGTATAGAAATGTGAAAACGCACACCTCCAGAATCAGGGAGTTTCTTCCCAGCAGTTATCAAGCAAATGAATCATCCTACCACAGCCAGAGAGCTGTCCTGAACTACTATTTACCTCTCGGACTATTTTTGCTGGCTTTACCTTGCACGTTATTCCCTGATCATGTATCTGTACACTGTAAATGGCTCGATTGTAATCATGTATTGTCTTTCCACTGATAAGACACAAAAAAGCTGGAGTAACAGCAGAACAGGCAGCATCTCTGGAGACAAGGAATGGGTGACCCTTCGGGTCGAGACCCTTCTTCAGACTAGTCAGGTGAAAAGGAAACGAGAGATATAGGCGATGATGCGGAGAGATAAAGAACAATGAATAAAAGATTTCCAAAAAAGTAATGATGATAAAGGAAACAGGCCATTGTTAGCTGTTTGACAGTGCAGGAGACCTAGGACAGAAAGGACAGAAAGGTCAGTGCGGAAATGGGAGTGAGAATTAGTGTTTAGCAACCGGGAGATTAGGTAGGTCCAGGCAGACTGAGCAAAGGTGACTGGATAGTACTATCCGCTGACTGGATAGTACGCAACGAAAGCTTTTCACTGTACCTCGGTACACGTGACAATAAACAAAACTGAACTGTATCTGAACTGTAATATTTTCACAAATATTATATAAATAAGAATCAGTAATCTATAATCATATCATATATATACAGCCGGAAACAGGCCTTTTCGGCCCACCAAGTCCGTGCCGCCCAGCGATCCCCGTACATTAACACTATCCTACACCCACTAGGGACAATTTTTACATTTACCCAGCCAATTAACCTACATACAATAATAATTGGATACGGAAACTAAAACGCTGGTATTTAGGAATTGAAAATCTAAAAATTGTTTGACAGTGAGGATATTTAAAGGAATATGAGCTAAGGAAATAATTTGCATTGGTTTGTCCATATCTGGTATCTACTTTAGACGTTTGTTCCCAAGGTTGGCACTTTTTGAGTTGTCTTTCATATCCTGTGTCTTCGGGTTTGGGTTTAGGTACAGTGAAATAACTTTGTTTTGCATGCTATCCAAACAGATCAAATATACCACACAGAAATACAATCAAGCCAAACTCAAGTACAATAGGTAGAGCAAAGGGGAAGATACAGAGTGCAGAATATAGTTCTCAGCATTGTAGTGCATCAGTTCCAGAGACAAAGTCCAATGTCTGTGTTTGAAGTTGCAAGAATAACGACGTTATTAACTTCACGCTAAGTTTAATGACCACGAGGATGCAAGGTTACAGACAAAGCTGCAGCTCCCGAACAAGATGACACCCCCGGGTAACACGCATGAGCAAGATAACTTCTTGCAGGAACGGCATCTGTAAACACCCGACATGGAGTGTGAATACAGTGACTGATCAACATCCCCTTTCCTCAGCTCATGTTCCATATCAAAACTAAATGTCATATGAAGTAGTAAATATATCAGGCCGTATACAAAATGCAGTTACTGCTAAAATAAACACACAAGGTAGGAAGTACTACATACTAAATGCTATGGCCAAACAACATACAAGGAAAAAGGTACTACATACTAAATACTAAACACGATAGCCAAACAAATGTACACACTGTAAGACACAAACTTAAGGTCACAGCATAGTAAACAAGTGACCAACATAGTAAACAAGTGAATTCAGTCTCTGTATTTGGCTTGCTGACACGACCTGAGTGTGTTCGGTACAGACCCTCGGTGGTGTTCAAAGGCAGTTTAGCCACAGGCACCTGAACCTGCTCAGTGTCCATTATTGCTTGTCCGTCTCTTATGAGAGCATTATCATCGCTTAACCCAAGTCCAGTATCCTGGTGATCGGTGTCAGTGCCATATGGATCTAGCTGTGCTGGTTGATTAGGCTGTGCTGGGGCAGGCTAAACTACAGGCAAAATGTGTCTGCGATTCTTCCTGTACAACTTTCCTTATAAGTGGATAAGGTAAGACCTGGGCTCCAGGCATATTTCCTTTACCATGCCCTCCGGTTGTAACCTTGTGGGGTATGTAACCTCCGGAATACCTGCGAGATAGTAATTTGACACTAATTAAGGGGATCTCCATCTGACAAATTCATGAGATGACTGAAGAACACAACAAAACGCTGGCTTCTCCACAGCATTCTGTCACAAATGCTAATGCAGTCGAGGCTGGGTTCATGAGAAAGCAATAGCCTGAGATAAGAGTGAAAAAACAGTCAGAACAAGCTGGGACACGGCGTGTTGCCAACTGCAACAACTGTGAAGGTAGTCATGCAGCTGTAACTTCTTGCAGGAATGGCATCTGCAAACACCTGACATGGAGTGTGAATACAGAGACTGATCTACAGTCTGCAATGGGGTAGAGGTCACTTCTTCACTTTTGCTCCAAGTGTTCTTACATTCTTTAAAAAACAAAGTCAATATAAATCATTTGGATTTAATGTTTCTTGCTCTAAATTTCTACAGATCCAGAAATTAACATTAGTGTCAGTGCAAATATAAGTTTCACATTTTTTGAAATATTTTTCATTTAGTAAGAGAGAAGTCAACATACCACCTTTGACTGACTTGGTGCGCTTCCAAAACTAAAACCTGATTTCAAAGGAATTTCCCGCCATAGGTTTTCAGTAAGTTCAGATGTTTGAAACTGTGAACATCTACAATAATAACAAAAATACAAGCTGTTAACTGGAATAAACAACATAAGTTTCATCATGACTTTCTAACCCTTACACCCAATTGAGAAATTATGTTGAATAATGTTAAATTAGCTCTGTTGATGTACTCCATATGCAGTCTTACCAAAGTCTAGCGTAGATGTATGAGGATGTTGCCAGGACTCAAGGGCCTGAGCTATAGGGAGAGGTTGGGCAGGCTAGGATTTGATTCCTTGGAGCGCAGGAGAAGTAGTACATGGGGTGAGTACATGGGGTTGGGGTGGGTGGAAGGCGAGAACAAGGGGGATTCTGTCCTTGTTACGAATGGGGGGAGGGGGAGCAAGAGCGGAGCTGTGGGGTATAGAAGAGGCCCTAGTGAGAGCCTCATCTATAATGGAAGAGGGGAAGCCCCGTTTCCTGAAGAATGAGGACATCTCTGATGCCCTAGTGTGAAACACCTCATCTCAGGCGCAGATGCAGCGTAGACGGAGGAATTAGGAGTAGGGGATAGACTTTTTGCAGGAGACAGGGTGGGAAGAAGTGTAGTTCAGATAGCTGTGCGAGTCAGTGGGTTTATAGTAGATGTCAGTCACTAGTCTGTCTCCTGTGATGGAGATGGTGTGGTCCAGAAACGATAGGGAGATGTCGGAGATAGCCCAGTATATTTAAGAGCAGGATGGAAATTGGTAGTGAAGTGTATGAGGTCAGTGAATTCTGCATGGGTACAAGAGGTAGCACCAATGCAGTCGTCGATGTAGTGGAGGTAGAGTTTGGGGATGGGGCCAGTGTACGTCCGGAACAGGGGAATTCATGCAGAACTCAATGACTTCATACTCTACCTCCATCACAGGAGACAGACTAGTGACTGACATCCACCCTGTCTCCTGCAAAAAGTCTATCTCCTACTCCCAATTCCTCCGTCTACACCGCATCTGCGCCCGGGATGAGGTGTTTCACACTAGGGAATGTCCTCATTCTTCAGGAAACGAGGCTTCCCCTCTTCCATTATAGAGGAGGCTCTCACTAGGGCCTCTTCTATATCCCACAGCTCTGCTCTTGCTCCCCCTCCCCCCATTTGTAACAAGGACAGGATCCCCCTCATTCTCACCTTCCACCCCACCAGCCAGCGTATCCAACAAATCATCCTCCAACATTTTGGTCACCTCCAACGGGACCCCACCACTGGCCACATCTTCCCACCCCCTCCCCATTCTGCACTCCGCAGAGACCGTTCCCTCCGTAACTCTCTGGTCCACTCGTCCCTTCCTACCCAAACCACCCCATCCCCGGGCACATTCCCCTGCAACCGCAGGAGATGCAACACCTGTCCCTTTACCTCCCCCCTCAACTCCATCCAAGGACCCAAACAGTCTTTCCAGGTGAGACAGAGGTTCACCTGCACCTCCTCCAACCTCATCTATTATATCCGCTGCTCTAGATGTCAACTTCTTTACATCGGCAAAACCAAACGCAGGCTCGGCGATCGTTTCGCTTAACATCTTCGCTCAGTCCGCCTCAACCAACCTGCGGTGGCTGAACACTTTAACTCCCCCTCCCACTCCCAGTCTGACCTTTCTGTCATGGGCCTCCTCCAGTGCCATAGTGAGGCCCACCGGAAATTGGAGGAACAGCACCTCATATTTCGCTTGGGCAGCTTGCAGCCCAGCGGTATGAACATTGACTTCTCCAACTTTAGATAGTTCCTCGCCCCCTCTCTTCCCCTCCCCCTTCCCAGTTCTCCCTCTATCTTCCTGTCTCCACCAATATCCTTCCTTTGTCCCGCCCCCCCTGACATCAGTCTGAAGAAGGGTCTCAACCTGAAACGTCACCCATTCCTTCTATCCTGAGATGCTGCTTGACCTGCTGAGTTAATACAGCATTTTGTGAATAAATACCTTCGATTTGTATCAGCATCTGCAGTTATTTTCCTACACAATCAGCGGTATCTAATCTATCCAGATTTATTGATACAGAGGAAAGATTCATGTTCGTAAGAGTCAATATCACCATGAACCTGCTCCCATCACCCATATTGAAGCATCGGCCAAGAAAGCACACCGATGTCTCTACTTCCTTAGAAGGCTTAGGAAGATCGGCATGACCCCCCACAAAGATCTACCAAATTCTACAGATGCGCCGTAGAAAGCATTTTATCGGGATGCATCACAACATGGTTTGGGAACAGCCCCACCCAAGACCGCAAGAAATTGCAGAGAATTGTGGACACAGCCCAGACCATCACCCAAACCAACATACTTTCCATTGACTGCATTTACACCTCACACTGCCTCTGCCAAGGACGAGTTGCACCCTGGCGACTCCTCCCCTCTCCCATCAGGTAAATGTACTGATGTGTGAAAATGCACACCTCCAGATTCAGGGACAGTTTCCTCCCAGCTACTATCAGGCAACTGAACCATCCTACCACAACTAGCGGGTAGTCCAGAACAAAAAAATCTACCTCATTGGAGACCCTCGGACTATCTTTGATCGGACTTTACTGGCTTTATCTTGCACTAAATGTTATTCACATTATCCTGTATCTGTACACTGTGAACAGCTCGATTGTAATCATGTATTATCTTTCCGCTGACTGGTTAGCACGCAGCAAAAGTTTTTCACTGTACCTGGGTACACGTGACAATAAACTAAATTAACTATCCAATACTTGCCTCCTACCCAATTCTGTTCCCAGTCTGTCCATAACAGCAACATATCACACACTGAGACTCACCTTGAAAGAAACTGTTTTGCATCCTGTCAACAAAAGAAAGGAAATCAATTAAAATCAAGGAAAGCAACAGTAACCGCACTTCAGATCAGAGAACGCTTAGAATAAGTTTCAGCAATTGAATAATGGATAGTCTAGAGTTATACAACATGGAAACCGCCCCTTCAGCCCAACACATTCATGCCGATCAAGATGCCTCGCCTAGGCCAATCTGATTTGCCTGCATTTGCCCCATATCCCTATAGACCTTTCCTATCCATGTACAGTGCCCTCCATAATGCTTGGGCCAAAGACCCATCATTTATTTATTTGCCTCTGTACTCCACAATTTGAGATTTGTAATAGAAAAAAATCACATGTGGTTAAAGTGCACATTGTCAGATTTTAATCAAGCCCATTTTTATACATTTTAGTTTCACCATACAGAAATTACAGCAGTGTTTATACATAGTCCCATTTCAGGGCACCATAATGTTTGGACACAGCAATGTTATGTAAATGAAAGTAGTCATGTTTAGTATTTTGTTGCATATCCTTTGCATGCAATGACTGCTTGAAGTCTGCGATTCATGGACATCACCAGTTGCTGGGTGTCTTTGGTGATGCTCTCCCCGTATTGTAACCATCATTAGCTTATGCTTGTTTTGGGGGCTGGTCCCTTTCCGTTTTCTCTTCAGCATTTAAAAGGTGATTGACCTCGTCACTCAAGAATTGACCATTTTTTAGCTTTGAAAAACTCCTTTATTGTTTTCGCAGTATGTTTGGGATCATTGGCTTGCTGTAGAAGGAATCACCAGCTAATGAGTTTTCAGGCATTTGTTTGAACTTGAGCAGATAGGATGTGTCTATACACTTCAGAATTCATTATGCTCCTACCATCACCAGTTGTATCATCAATGAAGATTAGTGAGCCGGTACCTTCATCAGCCATACATGCCCGTGCTATAACACCCCCACCACAGCGTTTCACAGATGAGGTAGTATGTTTTCGATCTTGGGCTGTTCCTTTTCTCCTCCATGCTTTGCTCTTGCCATCACTCTGATTGATATAAGTTAATCTTCATCTCATCTGTCCATAAGACCTTTTTTGCAGAACTGTTGTTGCTCTTTTAAGTACGTCTTAGCAAACTGTAACCTGGCCATCCTATTTTTGCAGCTAACCAATGGTTTGCATCTTGCAGTGTAGCCTCTATTTCTGTTCATGAAGTCTTCTGTGGACAGTGGTCATTGACAAATCCACACCTGACTCCTGAAGAGTGATTCTGATCTGTCGGACAGGTGTTTGGGGATTTTTCTTTATTATAGAGAGAATTCTTTTGTCAACAAAACGCTGGCTTCTCCACAGCATTCTGTCACAAATGCTGATACAGTCCAGGCTGGGTTCATGAGAAAGCAATAGCCTGAGATAAGAGTGAAAAAACAGTCAGAACAATCTGGGACACGGCTGTTGCCAACTGCAACAACTGTGGAGGTAGTCATGCAGCTGTAACTTCTTGCAGGAACGGCATCTTCAAACACCTGACATGGAGTGTGAATACAGAGACTGATCTACAGTCTGCAATGGGGTAGAGGTCACTTCTTCACTTTTGCTCCAAGTGTTCTTACATTCTTTAAAAACAAGGTCAATATAAATCATTTGGATTTAATGTTTCTTGCTCTAAATTTCTACAGATCCAGAAATTAACATTAGTGTCAGTGCAAATATAACTTTCAAAGTTTTTGAAATATTTTTCATTTAGTAAGAGAGATGTCAACATACCATCTTTGACTGACTTGGTATGCTTCCAAAACTAAAACCTGATTTCAAAGGAATTTCCTCCTGTTGGGTTTCAGTAGGTTCAGATGTTTGAAACTGTGAACATCTACAATAATAACAAAAATACAAGCTGTTAACTGGAATAAATAACATAAGTTTCATCATGACTTTCTAACCCTTACACCCAATTGAGAAATTATGTTGAATAATGTTAAATTAGCTCTGTAGATGTACTCCATATGCAGTCTTACCAAAGTCTAGCGTAGATGTATGAGGATGTTGCCAGGACTCAAGGGCCTGAGCTATAGGGAGAGGTTGGGCAGGCTAGGATTTGATTCCTTGGAGCGCAGGAGAAGTAGTACATGGGGTGAGTACATGGGGTTGGGGTGGGTGGAAGGCGAGAACGAGGGGGATTCTGTCCTTGTTACGAATGGGGGGAGGGGGAGCAAGAGCGGAGCTGCGGGGTATAGAAGAGGCCCTAGTGAGAGCCTCATCTATAATGGAAGAGGGGAAGCCCCGTTTCCTGAAGAATGAGGACATCTCTGATGCCCTAGTGTGAAACACCTCATCTCAGGCGCAGATGCAGCGTAGACGGAGGAATTGGGAGTAGGGGATAGACTTTTTGCAGGAGACAGGGTGGGAAGAAGTGTAGTTCAGATAGCTGTGCGAGTCAGTGGGTTTATAGTAGATGTCAGTCACTAGTCTGTCTCCTGTGATGGAGATGGTGTGGTCCAGAAACGATAGGGAGATGTCGGAGATAGCCCAGTATATTTAAGAGCAGGATGGAAATTGGTAGTGAAGTGTATGAAGTCAGTGAATTCTGCATGGGTACAAGAGGTAGCACCAATGCAGTCGTCGATGTAGCGGAGGTAGAGTTTGGGGATGGGGCCAGTGTACGTCCGGAACAGGGGAATTCATGCAGAACTCAATGACTTCATACTCTACCTCCATCACAGGAGACAGACTAGTGACTGACATCCACCCTGTCTCCTGCAAAAAGTCTATCTCCTACTCCCAATTCCTCCGTCTACACCGCATCTGCGCACGGGATGAGGTGTTTCACACTAGGGAATGTCATCATTCTTCAGGAAACGGGGCTTCCCCTCTTCCATTATAGATGAGGCTCTCACTAGGGCCTCTTCTATATCCCGCAGCTCTGCTCTTGCTCCCCCTCCCCCATTTGTAACAAGGACAGGATCCCCCTCATACTCACCATCCACCCCACCAGCCAGCGTATCCAACAAATCATCCTCCAACATTTTGGTCACCTCCAACGGGACCCCACTACTGGCCACATCTTCCCACCCCCTCCCCTTTCTGCACTCCGCAGAGACCGTTCCCTCCGTAACTCTCTGGTCCACTCGTCCCTTCCTACGCAAACCACCCCATCCCCGGGCACTTTCCCCTGCAACCGCAGGAGATGCAACACCTGTCCCTTTACCTCCCCCCTCAACTCCATCCAAGGACCCAAACAGTCTTTGCAGGTGAGACCGAGGTTCATCTGCACCTCCTCCAACCTCATCTATTATATCCGCTGCTCTAGATGTCAACTTCTTTACATCGGCAAAACCAAACGCAGGCTCGGCGATCGTTTCGCTTAACACCTTCGCTCAGTCCTCCTCAACCAACCTGATCTCCCGGTGGCTGAGCACTTCAACTCCCCCTCCCACTCCCAGTCTGACCTTTCTGTCATGGGCCTCCTCCAGTGCCATAGTGAGGTCCACCGGAAATTGGAGGAACAGCACCTCATATTTTGCTTGGGCAGCTTGCAGCCCAGCGGTATGAACATTGACTTCTCCAACTTTAGATAGTTCCTCGCCCCCCTCTCTTCCCCTCCCCCTTCCCAGTTCTCCCTCTATCTTCCTGTCTCCACCTATATCCTTCCTTTGTCCCGCCTCCCCTGACATCAGTCTGAAGAAGGGTCTCAACCTGAAACGTCACCCATTCCTTCTATCCTGAGATGCTGCTTGACCTGCTGAGTTACTACAGCATTTTGTGAATAAATACCTTCGATTTGTACCAGCATCTGCAGTTATTTTCCTACACAATCAGCGGTATCTAATCTATCCAGATTTATTTATACAGCGGAAAGATTCATGTTCGTAAGAGTCAATATCACCATGAACCTGCTCCCATCACCCATATTGAAGCATCGGCCAAGAAAGCACACCGATGTCTCTACTTCCTTAGAAGGCTTAGGAAGATCGGCATGACCCCCCACAAAAATCTCACCAACTTCTACAGATGCGCCGTAGAAAGCATTTTATCGGGATGCATCACAACATGGTTTGGGAACAGCCCCATCCAAGACCGCAAGAAATTGCAGAGAATTGTGGACACAGCCCAGACCATCACCCAAACCAACATACCTTCCATTGACTGCATTTACACCTCACACTGCCTCGGCAAGGCCAGCAGCATAATCAAGGACGAGTTGCACCCTGGCGAATCCTCCCCTCTCCCATCAGGTAAATGTAACGATGTGTGAAAATGCACACCTCCAGATTCAGGGACAGTTTCTTCCCAGCTATTATCAGGCAACTGAACCACCCTACCACAACTAGCGGGTAGTCCAGAACAAAAAAATCTACCTCATTGGAGACCCTCGGACTATCTTTGATCGGACTTTACTGGCTTTATCTTGCACTAAATGTTATTCACATTATCCTGTATCTGTACACTGTGAACAGCTCGATTGTAATCATGTATTATCTTTCCGCTGACTGGTTAGCACGCAGCAAAAGTTTTTCACTGTACCTGGGGTACACGTGACAATAAACTAAATTAACTATCCAATACTTGCCTCCTACCCAATTCTGTTCCCAGTCTGTCCATTACAGCAACATATCACACACTGAGACTCACCTTGAAAGAAACTGTTTTGCATCCTGTCAACAAAAGAAAGGAAATCAATTAAAATCAAGGAAAGCAACAGTAACCGCACTTCAGATCAGAGAACGCTTAGAATACGTTTCAGCAATTGAATAATGGATAGTCTAGAGTTATACAACATGGAAACCGCCCCTTCAGCCCAACGCTTTCATGCCGATCAAGATGCCTCGCCTAGGCCAATCTGATTTGCCTGCATTTGCCCCATATCCCTATAGACCTTTCCTATCCATGTACAGTGCCCTCCATAATGCTTGGGCCAAAGACCCATCATTTATTTATTTGCCTCTGTACTCCACAATTTGAGATTTGTAATAGAAAAAAATCACATGTGGTTAAAGTGCACATTGTCAGATTTTAATCAAGCCCATTTTTATACATTTTAGTTTCACCATGCAGAAATTAGAGCAGTGTTTATACATAGTCCCATTTCAGGGCACCATAATGTTTGGACACAGCAATGTTATGTAAATGAAAGTAGTCATGTTTAGTATTTTGTTGCATATCCTTTGCATGCAATGATTGCTTGAAGTCTGCGATTCATGGACATCACCAGTTGCTGGGTGTCTTTGGTGATGCTCTCCCCGTATTGTAACCATTATTAGCTTATGCTTGTTTTGGGGGCTAGTCCCTTTCCGTTTTCTCTTCAGCATTTAAAAGGTGATTGACCTCATCACTCAAGAATTGACCATTTTTTAGCTTTGAAAAACTCCTTTATTGCTTTCGCAGTATGTTTGGGATCATTGGCTTGCTGTAGAAGGAATCACCAGCTAATGAGTTTTCAGGCATTTGTTTGAACTTGAGCAGATAGGATGTGTCTATACACTTCAGAATTCATTATGCTCCTACCATCACCAGTTGTATCATCAATGAAGATTAGTGAGCCGGTACCTTCATCAGCCATACATGCCCGTGCTATAACACCCCCACCACAGCGTTTCACAGATGAGGTAGTATGTTTTCGATCTTGGGCTGTTCCTTTTCTCCTCCATGCTTTGCTCTTGCCATCACTCTGATTGATATAAGTTAATCTTCATCTCATCTGTCCATAAGACCTTTTTTGCAGAACTGTTGTTGCTCTTTTAAGTACGTCTTGGCAAACTGTAACCTGGCCAACCTATTTTTGCAGCTAACCAATGGTTTGCATCTTGCAGTGTAGCCTCTATTTCTGTTCATGAAGTCTTCTGTGGACAGTGGTCATTGACAAATCCACACCTGACTCCTGAAGAGTGATTCTGATCTGTCGGACAGGTGTTTGGGGATTTTTCTTTATTATAGAGAGAATTCTTTTGTCATCAGCTGTGGAGGTCTTCATTGGCCTGCCAGTCCCTTTACGATTAGTAAGCTCACCAGTGCTCTCTTTCTTCTTAATGATGTTCCAAACAGTTAATTTTGGTAAGCCTAAGGTTTGGTTGATGTCTCCAACAGTTTTATTTTTGTTTCTCAGTCTCATAATGGCTTCTTTGACTTTCATTGGCACAACTTTTGTCCTCATGTTGATAAACAGCAATAAAAGTTTCCAAAGGTGATGGAAAGACTAGAGGAAAGACGAGATGCAGAGAGCTCTCTTATAGCTGCATTAGGGAGGCAATTAAACACACCTAAGCAATTACAAACGCCTGTGAAGCCATGTGTCCCAAACATTATGGTGCCCTGAAATGGGGGGACCATGTATAAACACAGCTGTAATTTCTACATGGTGAAACCAAAATGTATAAAAATGGCCTTTAATAAAATCTGACAATGTGCACTTTAACCACATGTGATTTTTTTCTATTACAAATCTCAAATTGTGGAGTACAGAGGCAAATAAATAAATGATGGGTCTTTGTTCCAAACATTATGGCAGGCACTGTACGTGTCCAAGTGTCTTTTAAAAGTTGTTGCAGTCCCTGCCTCAACTACCTCCTCTGGCAGCTCGTTCCATACACCCACCACCCTCTGCATGAAAAACTTGCCCTTCAGGTTCCTATTAAATCTTTCCCCTCACCTTAAACCTATGTCCTCTGGTTCTTGATTCCCCGAACACTATGCATTCATCCTGTCTATTCCTCTCACGATCTTATACACCTCTGTAATGTCACCCCTCAGCCTCTTGTGCTCCAAGCAATAAAGCCCTCCCCTGCTCAACCTATCCCAATAGCTCAGGCCCTCGATTGCTTCTTTACAAGAGAATGGGAACCAAGTTAAACCACCATGTTGTTAAGATGGAAAGGGTGTATTACAGATTTACGAGGATGTTGCCAGCACTCAAGGGCCTGAGCTATAGGGAGAGGTTGAACAAGCTAGGGATGCTATTCCTCAGAGCGCAGGAGGAAAAGTGGTGATCTTATAGAGGTATAAAAGATCATGAGAGGAGAAGATTGGGTAAACGCACAGAGTCTTTTACCCAGAGTAGGGGAAAAGAGAACCAGAGGATGTTAGTTTAAGGTGAGTGGGAAAGATTTAATAGGAACCTAAGGGCCTACTTTTTTTACACAAAGGGTGGTGGGTGTATGGAACGAGTTACCTGAGGAGGTGGTTAATGCAGGTACTATCAGAATGTTTAAGAAACATTTGGACAGGTACATGGATAGGACAGGTTTATAGTGATATGGGTCAAATGCAGGCAGGTGGGACTAGTGAAGATGAGGCATGTTGGTCGGCATGGATGAGTTGGGCTGAAGGGCCTGTTTCCACGCTGTATGACTCTTTGACTTTATGACAGAGTACCTGAAGAAAGGAGAGAGGATCCTTCTGCTCTTGATCCTGAAACTCCTTGTCTATGATTTTAATTTCTTCCATCTTTTTTAACAGTGAATCGGAGTTGCTCTTGATCTGGGAGAGCACTCGCTGCTCCTCCTCATCGATCATCTTCAGAGAGGATTTCTCATCTTCTTCCAACCGCTTCCTCCATTCAGAGAATGTGGCCGACATTTTTCCCTTCAGCTCCTTGCTGAATCTCTGCAAACCCAAACAGAACAAGAATTTTCAATTATATAAAGCCAAGAATGCATTAAAATGCTCCAAGGATCTTCACAAATAAAGTTGGAGCAATGGAATATAGTAAGATATTTGAGAATCTGTTTGAGTGCAGTTCTGGTTACTCAGACTAAATTTTGGAATTTACCAGGGACTTACCAGGAAGACTACAGCAGTCAGGGATGGGCTGCAAATCCCTGTTTACTAGTAGAAACATAGAAAATAGGTGCAGGAGGCCATTCGGCCCTTCGAGCCAGCACCGCCATTCATTGTGATCATGGCTGATCATCCACAATCAAGAAAACCTGTGCCTGCCTTCTCCCCATATCCCTTGATTCCACTAGCCCCTAGAGCTCTATCTAACTCTCTCTTAAATCCATCCAGTGATTTGGCTTCCACTGCCCTCTGTGACAGAGAATTCCACAAATTCACAACTCTCTGAGTGAAAACGTTTTTTCTCACCTCAGTTTTAAATGGCCTCCCCTTTATTCTAAGACTGTGGTTCTGGACTCACCCAACATTGGAAACATTTTTCCTGCATCTAGCTTGTCCAGTCCTTTTATAATTTTATATGTTTCTATAAGATCACCTATCATCCTTCTAAACTCCAGTGAATACAAGCCTAGTTTTTCAATCTTTCCTCATATGTCAGTCCCGCCATCCCAGGGATCAATCTCATGAACCTACACTGCACTGCCTCAATTACAAGGATGTCCTTCCTCAAATTAGGAGACCAAAACTGTACACAATACTCCAGATGTGGTCTTACCAGGGCCCTATACAACTGCAGAAGAACCTCTTTACTCCTATACTGAAATCCTCTTGTTATGAAGGCCAACATTCCATTAGCTTTCTTCACTGCCTGCTGTTCCATTAGCTTTCTTCACTGCCTGCTGTGATGCTCAAATTCCTGAGAAAAAGTCCTTTCTTAAATAAGCAGATCAAGATTGTACTTGGATCTTAGCAGGTGGTCACCAAAGTATTTGACATTAAAGCAAATTTTCCAAACATCTGTTCCATCCCATCTTAGAAGGGTTCAGAAAAGATTTATGAGGATGTTGCCAGGAATAGAGGGTGTGAGCTATAGGGAGAGGTTGAGTAGGCTAGGTCTCTATTCAATGGAGCATAGGAGGATGAGGGGAGATCTTATAGAGGTATACAAGATCTTGAGAGGAATAGATCGGGTAGAGTCTTTACCCAGAGTAGGGGAATCGAGGACCAGAGGACATAGGTTTGTAAGGGTTAACATTTATCGGCATCATTGACTAAAAGGTTGGGAGATGAGGCTTGGCCAGCGGGAGGTACATGGAATGTGGAAACAATTAAATCAGCGGAACAATTGATTTGGGAACGGGAAGCAAGTAAAAAGTGGAAAAAGAGGATAAAAGAATGGAAGGAGGAAGCGCAGAAGCGACATCGGGAATCTAGGGAAAGAAGTTGGAGGGAAAATGCAAGTAGTAGAGGGATATTAGTATGTGATAAGTCAGGAATACCAAAGCCATGGGATATTTTGCAAGCGGAATGCAAGGTTTATGATCATAGAGTGGACCGAGCCATGACCACCAGAGCTAGAGGGGAAATTAAAACCGGTAATAAAGGGATATATCCTGTCCAAAAACAAAAGTCAGAGTCCGACCCACTGGAGTCCGTAGCAGCCTTATTAGGAAAGATCCCGACTCTCTCGGGAATGCATTGGCCGACACGCTGGCACGCACAGAGGCCCGGACCCCTACCATCTTAGTCCCCATGGGTGAAAGACAGCAGTTTTCTGCAACTACCGCTATGCCCGGTGTCGGAACTCTGCCAGCTTCAGGGGACGCCCCCGAGGCTGAGAGACACCAGTGGAGCCAGGATGGGTGTTCCCTTCGCGAATCTGATTCGCTTTGGGTCACCGCATCTGGCAAAGTTTGTGTCCCTGACGCGCTTTTACCCGTTTTGTTGCATTATGTACACTCTCTTACCCATGCTGGTAAGAGGGGAATGTTGGATGTTATAAATTCTACATGGTATCACCCCAAAATGAATAAAGGGATAAAAAAGATTACTGCTGAATGTGTGATCTGTGCAAAGAACAATCCCGGCCGTACTGTGCCGACGGAGCAACGAACTACGCCGCTATTCCGGCGACCGTTTGAATGTTTACAGATGGATTTGCCACGTGTACATAGTTATTGCCACGTGTACATAGTTATAAGTATTGCTTAGTTATTGTTAATGTGTTCAGCCGATGTATTGAAGCGGTGCCCACAACCAATAATACGGCCACCACCACGGCGGCAGTTCTACTAAGGGAAATAGTGCCAAGGTTTGGACTACCGTGTACATTGAGCTCAGAAAAATGGACCCCATTTTACAGCCAAAATTAATGAGGAAATGTGCAAAGTTAAATATCCGCCAGCAGTTCCACTGCGTACACCATCCACAGGCTGCAGGTATAGTGGAACGTGCAAATGGCACACTAAAAAATAAATTGGCCAAACTCCAAGAGGAAACTAAGTTAAATTGGGTCCAGGTCCTGCCGGTGGCATTATTCTCCATGCGTATAACTCCTCACTCTACTACAGGATTAACCCCAGCTGAGGTTTTATACGGGAAACCACTCCGAACCCCTTGGGGGGCGGAGGGAGAGGGGTCCATCAACCTCCATGAACTGCATGCCCTGGATGAGCGTTTAATTGAATATATGAAATTATTAACCCAATCTTTATTAGCCTTGCATTCTCAGGTCCGAGATACCCAGAAACCAGGGGACGATTTACCACCACATGGTTTACAGCCTGGAGACTATGTTTGGATTCGCCACTGGAGCCGAGAGTATAGACAATAGACAATAGGTGCAGGAGGAGGCCATTCGGCCCTTCGAGCCAGCGCCGCCATTCAATGTAATCATGGCTAATCATTCTCAATCAGTACCCCGTTCCTGCCTTCTCCCCATACCCCCTGACTCCGCTATCCTTAAGAGCTCTATCTAGCTCTCTCTTGAATGCATTCAGAGAATTGGCCTCCACTGCCTTCTGAGGCAGAAAATTCCACAGATTCACAACTCTCTGACTGAAAAAGTTTTTCCTCATCTCAGTTCTAAATGGCCTACCCCTTATTCTTAAACTGTGGCCCCTTGTTCTGGACTCCCCCAACATTGGGAACATGTTTCCTGCCTCTAACATGTCCAACCCCTTAATAATCTTATACGTTTCGATAAGATCTCCTCTCATCCTTCTAAATTCCAGTGTATACAAGCCTAGTCGCTCCAGTCTTTCAACATATGATAGTCCCGCCATTCCGGGAATTAACCTAGTACACCTATGCTACACGCCCTCAATAGCAAGAATATCCTTCCTCAATATCCTTCCAGAAACTAGGCAATAGGTGGAAAGGACCAGTCCAGGTGTTACTAACTACCCCAACGGCTGTGAAGGTGGAAAGAAATCCTCGCTGGATACACTGCTCAGACTGCAAGAAAGATTCGTCCCAGGGGGGAAACCACGAGACAACATGAGGCTAAGATGGGGATTGTGGATTATATTGACCCTCGGTAGTTAGATAGAAGGACGAACCTCGGGTCTCCGGCGAACCAATCACTTTCTCTCTTTATGTCAGACATACGCGTTCCAGGTGGGGCGGTCTGCCAATTGGGTGTGCGCCCAGGTTCCAACGCATGGTAAAAGCATGATGCCTCTTTACCCGGTCCCTTTCACTCCAAGTGAAGTCAGGTCCGCCACCTTCTTCTCGAATCAATCACAGAGCCGAGGCCCCAATAATTGGTGTATGGATTATGATAACCAATCAGATGACTGTGGATGTCAGTGTTTTAATGGATGGTCCTTGAGACCCTGTCTTAATCAAACACAGAAGAAGTGGCCCCGGATACAAGTCGATTCTCCTTATGACTCTCCAGAAAGGCCAATAAACTGTGATTATGGAATAATCAAAGAGGGGAATGTAAGGGTTAACATTAGGCAAGCAGCTATGTGAGTACTATTGTAAGAGTAATCTGGAAGACATCTTGTTTTTTAACGTGCAGCATAATTTATGGCTGACTGCACCCGTCTGATTTCAGCAACTAGCGCTCAAGGTTCAGATCAGTTAAGAAAAACATCTTGCCCTACGTAACGAACTTTTGTTTCATAGAATAGAGAAGACACAAAGTTTCGTTTCAGAGAATTATATGTAAAATTACCATATAAGGCAATAATGGAAAAATTCTGGTGCACTGTTACGGTATAAATGTGTGTGTATTTAAACGATCGGGGAGACTAGTTGCTCAAGCGTCACTGGACGTTTTTGCGACTAGACTCTCTCCCACCTTGGTGAGTACAATAAAAAGGTTAAACGAACTCGGTTGTCTGACTGTTTCTGTTAATAGGTCACGAACTACAACAGGTTCAAGGTGAAGGGGAAAAGATCTAATAGGAATCCGAGGGGTAAATTTTTCACACAGGGGGTGGTGGGTGTATGGAACAAACTGCCAGAGGAGGTAGTTGAGACTGGGACTATCCCATTGTTTAAGAAACAGTTGGACAGGTACATGGATCAGACAGGTTTGGAGGGATATGAACCGAGCGCAGGCAAGTGGGACTATAGGGTAGCTGGGACATTGTTGGCTGGAGTGGGCGAGTTGAGCCAAAGCGCCTGTTTCCACACTTTATCAATCTATGACTCTATGGAATATAGAACAGTACAGACGAACAGGCCCTTCGGCCTACAATGTCTGTGCCGAACATGATGCCAAGACTTTCTTATCTACCTGCACATAATCCATATCCCTCCATTCCCTGCATATCCATGTGCCCATCATAAAATCTCTTAAACACCATTATTCTACCTGCCTCCACCACCCCCAGCAGCATGTTCCAGGCATCTACCAACTAAAATACTTGTTTAGACTTTTCCCTTCTCACCATAAAACTCTAGTTTTTGATATTTGCAAGATTTGAAAAAGGTTCTAACTTCTACCCTATCTATGCCTCTCATAATATTATATACTTCTATCAGCAACCTCCGACGCTCCAAATGGAGAGATTATGTTGAAAAATGTTAAATTAGCTCTGTAGAAGTAGTCCATATGCAGCCTTCCCAAATTCTAGCTTAGATGTATGAGGATGTTGCCAGGACTCAAGGACCTGAGCTATAGGGAGAAGTTGGGCAGGCGAGGATTTTATTCCTTGAAGCGCAGGAGGATGAGGGATGATCTTATAGAGGTGAATAAGATCATGAGGGGTTGCTCAATCGGATAAAGGCAGAGTCCTTTACGCAGAGTAGGGGATTCAAGTACAAGAGGACATAGATTTAATATGAGGGGTAATTAAACCTGAGGGGCAATTTTTGTTTACACAAAAGGTGGTGGATATGTGGAATGAGCTGCCTGTGGAGGTAGTTGAGACAGCTCCTCTCACAACAGGTAAAAGACATTTGGACTGGTACATGGATAGGATAACGTTAAGTAGGATATGGGCCAAACGCACTAGTGTAAGTAGGACATGTTGGCCAGTTGCAGCCTTATAACGCCAGAGATCCTGGTTCAAGCCTGACTACTGGTGCTGTCTGCACAGAGTTTGTACGATCTCTCTGTGACCTGTGTGGCTTTTCTCCGGGTGCTCCGGTTTCCTCCCACACTGCAAAGACGTACAGGTTTGTAGGTTAATTGGCTTTGGTATAATTGTAAAATGTGTGTAGGATAGTGTCAGTCTACGGGGTGATCGCTGGTCGGTGTGGACCCTGTGCGCCAAAGGGCCTGTTTCCTCACTGTATCTCTAGAGTCTAAAAGTTTCCTAATTCTTTTACTCAATACCACTATCTTTTCACCGCTCCCGTACCAGTGTAGCTGGATTACAGCACGTAGGGGATGTCAATTATCTCATCCTTTCTATTTATAGTCATACAGCATGGAAAGAGGCCCTTCAGCCTAACTTGCCCACACTGACCAACATGTTCCATCTACACTAGTCCCACCTGTCTGCGTTTGGCCCATACCCCTTAAAACCTGCCCTATCCATGTACCTAGACTCAAAATGCTGGAGTAGCTCAGCGGGTCAGTCAGCATCTTGGGAGAGAAGGAATGGGTGATGTTTTGGGTCTAGACTCTTCTTCAGGCGGTCTGAAGGAGGGTATCGATCCGAAACCTCACCCATTTCTTCTCTCCTGAGATGCTGCCTGACCCGTTGAGTTACTCCAGCAATTTGTGTCCCCCTTCGATTTAACCCAGTATCTGCAGTTTTTTTCCTATCCATGTACTTTTCTAATTGTTTCTTAAACATTGGGATAGTAACTGCTTCAACTACCACCTCTGGCAGCCTCGTACCATACACCCATCACCATGAAATTTTTCCCGCCTCACCTAAAACCTACGTCCTCTGGTTTTCGATTCCCCAACTCTGGGCAAGACTATGTGCGTCTACCCGATCTATTCCCCTCATGATTTTATACACCTCTATAAGATCACCCCTCATCCTCTTATGCTCCGTGCAATAGAGACCTAGCCTACTCAACCTCTCACTGTAGCTCACACCCTCTAGTCCTGGCAACATCCTCGTAAATCTTTTCTGAACTTTTCTAAGATGAGATGGAACAGAAGTTTGGAACATTTGCTTTAATGTCAAATACTTTGGTGACCATCTGCTAAGATCCGAGTACAATCTTGATCTGCTTATTTAAGAAAGGACTTTTTCTCAGGGATTTGAGCATCACTGTGCTCCAAGTCCTAGCCTGCTCAACCTCTCCCTATAGCTCAGACCCTCGAGTCCTTCAGACGCACAGTTTCTAAAGGATATATCAAACATTGTGAGGAAAATCCACTCTGAATCCAGTGGCACAGTTTTTGCCTACCTTGCATTCAATTTCTGATTGCTTCAGGTCTTGCAGTTCACTTGACCAATTCTTCTGCACTTCACGGAGATTCTCGAACTTGTTCTTCAATATCTCCTGGAAAAAATAAAATGGGAAACATTTAAAGTCGTAAAGATATAGAGCTACATTGTACGGAAACATGTCATGGAGTGATAGAGTAATTAAAGATTCAATTTATTGTCACATACCAATTAAGGTACAGTGAAATTTGAGTTACCCTACAGCCATACTAAGTAAAACGCAACAAGACACACAGCCACATAAAATAAAATTTAACATAGACATCCACCACAGCGGATTCCACATTCCTCACTGTGATGGAAGGCGAAAAAAAGTTCAATCTCTTCCCTTCTTTGTTCTCCCGCAGTCGGGAACCTCGAGCCTTCCGTTGAGCAAGGCTGCCAGCTCCATTATGTTAGACCGCAGAACGACCAGAGATACGATCCGGAAAACAATCGCGTCTCCGGCAAGGTAAGAGAATAAAAAATAGTTTCCCCGACCCAGTACATAAAACAAATCAGAGAACATTAACACAAACTTTTAAAACATACTAAAATTAACAAAAAAGACGAAAAAAACAGACAGACTGTTGGCGAGGCACCTGTCCCTCACGGAGCCACCCAGTGGAAGTGAGATACAGCATGGAAACAGATCCTTCGGCCCAACTTGCTTAAGCCGCCCAACATGCCCCGCCACACTTGTCCCATCTGCCCTATCTTTAGTTTACTTTAGAAATACGGCGCGGAAAATGGTCCTTTGTCCCACCAAGTCTACGTTGACCAGTAATACCCGTACACGAACACAATCCTACACACCAGGGAACAATTTTTACCAAAGCCAATTAACCTACAAACCCGCACATCTTTGGAGTGTGGGAGGAAACCGGAGCACACCCGGAGAAAACCAACGCAGGTCACGGGGAGAAGGTACAAACTCCGTACAGACAACACCCATGGTCAGGATGGAAGATGCCCAGCGTGCCGTTCCGTGACGCGGAGAGGCGCGTTTTGTACAGGCTGCTCCTGCACACTCTCCACTTCCTCGCTCTCGTCTTCCGTCCGGACACGCCCTGGCGGTCCGTGTTACCACCTGACGGCGGGAGCGGTCCCCAGTGGAGGTCTCTCTATAAGGGGGTCCTCCCGCTTTACATCGGGGACCTGGGGTGGAGAGTGTTGCATAAGGCTATAGCCTGTAACAGGTACTTGAGCCGGTTCACGGTCTCGTCTGCCGCCTGTCGCTTCTGCGGTGAGGAGGAGACCGTGTACCATTTGTATACAGAGTGTGTGAGGTTACAGCCCCTGTTCCAGTATCTGAAGGGGCTGCTCCTCAAGTTCTGGCTCCATTTTAGCCCTACGCTTTTAATTTTTGGGCACCCGGTACAGAGGGGGGAGGGTCAGGAGGGAGGAGGGGGTCTCCCTGTCGGTCTGCTCCTGGGCCTGGCCAAGATGGCCATCCGCGGGTCCAGGCAGCGGGCAGTCGATGGCCTCACAGAAGTCGGCTGCCTACCCCTGTTCCGGGCTTACGTCCGTGCCCGCGTGTCCCTGGAGAGGGAACACGCGGTGTCCACCGGGACTCTGGAGGCCTTCCGGGAACGCTGGTCGCCGCGGGGGGTTGAATGTATTGTTGACAGAGATGGCGGGATTTTAATGTGATAATTGTTTAATTTGTAAACTGCCGATACAGGCGGCTTTTGTTTGATCACATTTTGCTTAGTATGTTTGTATGTTTTTCTTTGGAATAAAACTTTTATATATATTAAAAAAAATAAAAGTGGTCAGGATGGAACCTGGGTCTCTGGCGTTGTGAGGCAGCAACTCTACCCACTGCGCCACCGTGCCACCCGACACCTTGACCCATAACCCTCTACCTATCCATTCCATGTACCAGTCCAAATAAGCGAGTTTGGTATTTCGACTGAGCATGCACCGGTAATAGGTCGTAAGGGCTAAGCATTCTCGCCGGCTGATCTGTTGCATGTATACAGACGTGCGTTTCATCCGTACGTTCCAGTTTTGTTTCGTAGAGGTAAGAAAATACTGCTTTAAAAATATTAATTAGGTGTATTTATGGTTAATTTGTACTCCGGTAGACACAAAATGCTGGAGTAACTTACCGGGACAGGCAGCATCTCTGGAGAGAAGGAATGGCTGACGTTTCAGGCCGAGACCCTACAGGAAAGGTCTCGATCTGAAACGTCAGCCATTCCTTCCCGGTGTAAACCAGCGTCTACAGCTCCTTCTTACACGTTAAAAAATCCCCACGCTTGGTGCTTCATTGCGGGTTACAGAGCTCCCTCCCACCCCAGGCAATGTCATTTGTGCCGCCGTCCAGAGGAGACACAGGCGCCGCACAAGCTCACCCTCATTCCACACAAACCTCGCTCCTCCTGACCCCTACGCCGTTCCTGGGGATGGCGGTGCCAGTAAGGCTGTGTTCGCCAGCACTGGCTCCCTGTAGCCGGTTGTCTGGGTCTTGCTCCCTCGATCACACCCCCGCTGCGCGTTTCCGATTACAACACCTGTAACCTGACGGAGCGGCACCGACAGGCTCAATCCTTGCAGCCAGCGCTGCCGTGAGAGTTGTCCCCGGGACAGGCGGGTGCCGCTCCTCTCCTCTGCCCTGCTCTCCTCTCTCCTCTGCCCTGCTCTCCTCTCTCCTCTGCCCTGCTCTCCTTTCTCCTCTGCCCTGCCCTGACTGGTGCATGCTCAGTCGAAATACAGATCTCGCTTATATCTCTTAAATGTTGTGATAGTGCCTGCCTCATCTACCTCCTCTGGCAGCTCGTTGCATAATGAGTTTCCAACTCCTGTAGAACTTTCGGGCGGAACGATGGAACAGCGGTAGAGTTGCCGCCTTACAGCGAATGCAGCGCCGGAGACCCGGGTTCACTCCCAACGAACACGTTTGTAGGTTAATTGGCTTGGTAAATGTAAAAATTGTCCCTAGTGGGTATAGGATAGTGTTAATGTGCAGGAATTGCTGGTGGCGCAGACCCGGTGGGACGAAAGGGCCTCTTTCCGTGCTGTATTTCTAAACTAAACTTTGCTCACCTTGACTTTTTCCTGTCCCACTTCCAGACTCAGCAGCGGGTGGGATTTGTGTTTCCCGATGATGGTACAGGACACACACACGCACTCCTGGTCCTGCTCGCAGTAGAACTCAAGGACCTTCTTATGAGTTGGGCACTGCCTGGTGGTGAGGTCGGCAATGGGCTCGATCAGCCCGTGGTCCTTGTAGATCGGCTTGGTCAGATGCGGCTGCAGATGGTGGGAGCAGAAGGAGGTTTCACATTTGAGGCACGTCTTCACAGCCGGGGATGGGCTGTCGGTACAGTACTCACACATCACGGGGCTGGGCCGGGCAGCAGGGGCAGTGGGCTGGCACTGGCTGTACTTCTCCACGATGTTCTGCAGAGTGTGGTTCTTCACCAGGCTGGGCCTGGGCTTGAAGTTTCTGTGACATTGAGGACAGTTGACCCCCTCCAAGGAATCCGAATGGTCCCAGGCATCACCGATACATTTGGCACAGAAACTGTGCTGGCAGGGCAGTGCCACAGGGTCCTGGTACAAACCCAGGCACACTGCACAGGTCAACTCTTCAGTCAAGCCTGCAGCCGCCATTCTGCGTTGCCCCAGCAGTGCAGAGCCAGATCAAGAATGAGAACGTGGATTCCAGGAAATAACTCGCACTTACTTTCAGTTTCAATGTTTGTCTGAAATTTAACCTCTTGAGTTCTGCGCTTGCCCAGCCAAGTTACATGTTGAAGAGAGACACAAAGTGCTGGAGTAACTCAGCAAGTCAGGCAGTATCTCTGTAGCGGAGGAACAGGTCACCTTTCAGGTCAATATAGTGTATATATTGTATGTATATATAGATATACACACACACATACAAATATATGTGTAGGAAGGAAATGAAGATGCTGGTTTAAACCGAAGACAGACACAAAATGCTGGAGTAACTCAGCGGGACAGGCAGTATCTCTGGATAGAAGGAATTGGTGGCGTTTCAGGTCGAAACCCTTTAAAAAATTAAGGCCTGGTGCTCATGTGTGGGATCATGGTCCAAGGATAAGTAGGAGGAGGTGTCCAAAAGGAAAACATTGTTTTAAAAAATATATATATATATATATATACA